>NW_019950776.1:0-7413 GCF_002910315.2 Salvelinus sp. IW2-2015 | reverse complement strand
GAGAAGTCATTATTAGCCTAGGGTTCACATACTTTTCCAACCTACACTGTGAATTTTTAAATGATGTAATCAATATAGAAAAGAAAAATTCAATAATTTGTGTGTTATTAGTTTAAGCACACTGTGTTTGTGTATTGTTGTGACTTAAGAACAGATCAAATTTGATGACCAATTTATGCAGAAATCCAGGTAATTCCAAAGGGTTCACATACTTTTTCTTACCACTGTGTATCATACTTGTTATGTTTCTACTTTAAGACATATATTTTCATTAGTAGTTAGTTCTCATAATCTGTAGTGGACAAACCAGTTTACATGTAAAATCTATAAGTTTACTAAACGTTTAAGTAAAAGTAGAATATTTTTAACAAAGAGAATCATTTTCATAAGTGAGCATCTCATTGTGAAAGGCATTACTTTATATGAACACGTATTGCAATGTGAAACATGTATTTCGAGAAGAATATGACTAAGTTTAATGAAAAAGTAACTGTATAATTTGTGTGTTGCACATCGTCAATTGAAAATGTTGGGCCTCCAAAGTGACGCAGCGGTCTAAGGAACTACATCGCAGTGCTGAGGTGCCACTACAGCCTCAGGTTCGATCCCAGGCTGTCACGGCCAGCCGTGACTGGTAGACTAGGGAGGTTTGCGGGTCTCATTGTGCTGTGGCGGCCGTGCACCTGCAGGCTGACTTCGGTCGTCAGTCGACCGGTGTTTCCTCCGACACATTGGTGCGGCTGGCTTCCGGGTTAAGCGAACAGTGTATCAAGAAGCAGTGTGGCTAGGCAGGTGTGGATAGGCAGTGTGGCTAGGCAGGTGTGGATAGGCAGGTGTGGCTAGGCAGGTGTGGATAGGCAGGTGTGGTAGGCAGGTGTGGCTAGGCAGGTGTGATAGGCAGGTGCTAGGCAGGTGTGGATAGCAGTGTGCTAGGCAGGTGTGGCTAGGCAGAGTCCGCAGGGGAGTTGCAGCGATGAGACAAGATCAGAACTACCAATTGGACGGAAGTAATAGAACGTTGGAGGCGGTATAATGCATAGAGCCTATTGGATATCCCGAAAAAGGGGTAAAAAGATGTGCTTTTGAAACACCCTGTCTTTTTGATGATCTGTTTTGAGTGTTGTGAAAATTGCACCAAAGTGATAAAAAAACATATAGTGTGGATGCTCAGGGTGTTGATGCTCACCAACACACGGAGAAGAAGAGGTGACAGATCCCTCGATGACTTCCAGGCGGCGCTGTGTGGATTCGTTGGCCAGGCGGTTGGAGGTGGAGCCCAGACTCTTGTTCCTGAGGGTGGCGTACCATAGAGAGTACTTTCCCGCCCACCACAGACCCGCGATCAGGAAGAAACTACCCGCAATGCATGGCCCTTAAAACTACCCATAATCTTCACTGGAATACCTGGAACACAGAGAGAGGGACGGACGGTCAGAAACTCAGAAAAGTCAGATATTTCTGTGAGGAGAAATGTATCTTATTCGGAGACACACACACAATTTCTTGTTGCCCCTCTTTGTTGTTAATAGGGGTAAACTGTTTATAGTCTCTACCTCCTTCAAACATTCCACCTCCAGCTGTACCCCTCTAGCACCTGGGTCAGCTGTATCCCCTCTCTAGCACCTGGGTCGAGCTGTACCCCTCTAGCACCAGGAGCTTACCACGCCTGTACCCCTCTAGCACCAGGTCAGATGTAGCCAAAAGCTAATGTCACGCCCTGACCATAGAGAGCCCTTGGTTATCATCGACGGAAAAATGTATTCCCAAGTTTATCAAGACATTTTGTAGGAGAATGTTAGGCTATCTGTCTGCCAATTGCAGCTCAACAGAAGTTGGGTGATGAAACAGGACAACAACCCAAAACACAGAAGTAAATCAACAACAGAATGGCTTCAATAGAAGAAAATACGTCTTCTGGAGTGGCCCAGTCAGAGTCCTGACCTCAACCCGATTGAGATGCTGTGGCATGACCTCAAGAGAGCAGTTCACACCAGACATCCCAAGAATATTGCTGAACTGAAACAGTTTTATAAAGAGGAATGGTCCAAAATTCCTCCTGACCGTTGTGCAGGTCTGATTCTCGACTACAGAAAACGTTTGGTTGAGGTTATTGCTGCCAAAGGAGGGTCAACCAGTTATTAAATCCAAGGGTTCACATACTTTCCCTGCACTGTGAATGTTTACACAGTGTGTTCAATAAAGACATGAAAATGTATAATTGTTTGTGTGTTATTAGTTTAAGGAGACTGTGTTTGTCTATTGTTGTGATCTAGATGAAGATCAGATCAAATTGTATGACCAATTTATGCAGAAATCCAGGTATTTCCAAAGAGTTGACACGTTTCCTTGCCACTGTACACCCCAATGTCCAACTATGATGATGACTATTATGGTTTTACTTCAGAGAAAGTTTTTTTTAAATCTGTATGTAACAAATCGAATCACTTTACTTAAATTGCATTGGGCAATACAGTACTGTAATACTGTATTTAATGCCATTTACGTAGCAGAAACTCCACAATGACAACAGTCCACACATTTCTCCCGGCGCTGCCGATGGCAATTTTAGTCCCCTCATACCTCGTAAAGGCCCAATAATGTGAATAATTTAAAATGAAAATGAAAATGTTTTTTATATATACACAGTGCATTCGGAAAGTATTCAGACCCCTTGACTTTTTCCACATTTCGTTAAGTTACAGCTTTATTCTAAAACGTATTACATTGTTTTTTTTCTCATCAATCTACACACAACAAAAACTGGGTTTTATACATTTTTTGCAAAAAAAKKKCCTGAAATATCACATTTACATCAGTATTCAAACCTTTTACTCAGTACTTTGTTGAAGCACCATTGGCAGTGATTACAGCCTTAAGTCTTCATGGGTATGAAGCTACAAGGTTGGCCCACCTGTGTTTGGGGAGTTTCTCCCACTCTTCTCTGCAGATCCTCTCAAGCTCTGTCAGGTTGGATGGGGAGCGTCGCTGCACAGCTATTTTCAGGTCTCCAGAGATGTTTGGCTGGGCCACTCAAGGACATTCGGAGACTTTTCCCGAAATCACTCCTGCGTTGTCTTGGCTGTGTGCTTATGGTCATTGGAAGGTGAACCTTCACCCCAGTCTGAGGTCCTGAGTGCTCTGGAGCAGGTTTTCATCAAGGATCTTTCTGTACTTGCTCCCTTCATCTTGCCCTCCATCCTGACTAGAGATGCACTATATCGGTGAACATATCGGAATCGGCCGATATTAGCTAAAAATGCCAAAATCGGTATCGGCTGATGTCTAGTTTAACACCAATGTGCAAAACCCATTTCAAAGCTGACGAGCTATATAACGTAGGTAGATGACATAATGACGCCACGTAAAATTTTGCGCTACACGTGCAACACAGCATTCCTAACCTAGCCCACAATGTCTGCTGTGTGGATCGAGCAGTCAACAAGTCCAGCAGTCATGTGAAAGAGTAAGAACATTTCAGCAAGACAACTCAAAGGTGAAATCCATTAAAGCCAAGATAATGGATTCATTGCCCTTGACAATCAACCGTTCTCTGTCGTGGGTGATGTTGGCTTTCGCCGACTGGTCGAGCACCGGTACACACTACCAAGTGCGCTATTTTTCAGATGTTTCCCTACCGGAGTTACACAATAATAGTGTCACTGCTATTAGCTTTACGACATACATACTATGGAACGCCGTTTGGGTCTTTGCGTGTCAAAAAAGATACAGTAGCACTGTCAAAGCTGAACAAACAAAAAAAGTCTGCAAACACCGGCAACGAAAGATGTGTTTTCAATACCGCATTGGTAATAAAGCATAATTTGTTCGACCCCAACTTCTGGGGTAGCTAGCTTTAGCTTGGTACCTAGCAAGCACCAATACAACCAGCCTGAAAACAATGACCAGTAGAACCTGCAGTCATTTTCATTATTCTTAGCAGTGATTTAGGAATCCTTGTGAGTATTAGCTAGGTTGCCGCTTGTTGTTCGCCTTTAAGAATTGAACTTCAGTTCATGAAAATAAATAGCTAGCCAGCTACTTAACCCTGTTGCCCAAAGCTAACGTTATAAGCAGCCAGCTAGCTTCATGTGGCTAGTGATGCTCGACCGGACCGGTTATGTGTTATGTGTTGTGAAGCTAGCCACGGATTAAGGATTAGGCACAATAGTGGAATTTGCAGTTTGCCTTCAAAATAAAAGTATGTCATTGACAGTGATGCAAATGAATACAAATAACAGAATTATGTCATACTTTTATTTTGAAGGCTAACCGCAAAGTCCACTGTTGTGGCTCATCCTTATTGTGGCTAGCTTCACATAGATGGGTCCAACCACCATTAATCAAATAAGAACTGTCTTATAAATTAGGGTTATTTTAMATGATGACACCTAGCTATATAGTTAGCTAGATAACTTTAGCTACTGAAACAGYTMGTCGTTTTGCTATGTTTTTGGGGAAGAACATTGTTTGCATCCATGAGCTAGCTAGCTTTTCTTTATGACCAGCACTGTAGGTGCACGASACAACTTTACCAGCATCATAGCATACATTGATGAATCGTTATGACGTATGAAATACGAGTAATCGTGTAATAAATGTGTAATAACAACGTTCCAAAAATTGTATGAACGCATTCAATTATTTTGTTACGTGCGTCATATTCAGGTCCTGATTGGTCAACAAGCTTAATTGAGACGTCAAATTGTGTTAAATAATATATTTTTTGACATGCAACGGCGGTTGCATAGAAATCCTGATTGAGAATGAAACGACTGAACAAATGAACAARGAAACAGCACAGCAAGTAAGTGAACAAAATAGGTTTTGATAAAGTTTTACTGGTAATGGGGACATGCGTAAATGCCAACAAAATAACTTTTTAGGTCATTGTGGTGTGTTTGTGTAACCTTCATTTATCTCGGCAAGTCAGTTAGAACAAATTCTTATTTACAATGACAGCCWACCCCGGCCAAACCCAGAAGACGCTGGGCCAATTGTGCGCCGCCCTATGGGACTCCCAATCACGGCCGGATGTAATACAGCCTGGATTCAAACCAGGGACTGTAGTGATGCCTCTTGCACTGAGATGCAGTGCCGTACATTGTGTGTGTGTTAACCATGTGTGTGTGTGTTAACTATTTAACAGTACTAGAATGCTTAAAAGGCCGTACATTTTTTAAGTATTGGTTATCGGTATCAGGTTTATTCGCAAGGAAAATATTGGATATCGGTATCGGACAAAAATGTCATATTGGTGCATCACTAATCCAGACTAGTCTCCCAATCCCTGTTGCTGAAGAACATCCCCACAGCATGATGCTGCCACCACCGTGCTTCACCGTAGCGATGGTGCTAGGTTTCCTCCAGACGTGACGCTTGGRATTCAGGCCAAAGAGTTCAATCTTGGTTTCATCAGATCAGAGAAACTTGTTTCTCATGGTCAGAGTCCCTTAGGTGCCTTTTGGCAAACTCCAAGTGGGATGTCATGTGCCTTCTACTGAGGAGTGGCTTCTGTCTGACAACTTTACCATAAAGGTCTGATTAATGGAGTGCTGTAGAGATGGTTGTCCTTCTGGAAGGTTCTCCCATTTCCACAGAGAAGTTCTAGAGCTCTGTCAGAGTGACCATCGGGTTCTTGGTCACCTGCCCGACCGAGGCCCTTCTCCTCTGATTGCTCAGTTTAGCCGGTCGGCAAGCTCAAGGAAAAGTCTTGGTGGTTCCAAAGTTCTTCCATTTAAGAATGATGGAGGCCAATGTGTTCTTGGGGACCTTCAATGCTGCAGACTTTTTTTGGTACCCTTCCCCAGATCTGTACCTCGACACAATCCTGTCTCGGAGCTCTACGGACAATTGCAGGATGCACCTGAGCTCAATTTCGAGTCTCATAGAAAAGGGTCTGAATACTTATGTAAATATGTGGTATTGTGTGTAGATTGCTGAGGATTTCTTTTTTTTTTAAATCCATTTTAGAATAAGGCTGTAACGTAAAAAAGTCAAGGGGTCGGAATACTTTCCGAAGGCCCTGTATATATACTGAACAAAAATATAAGCGCAACATGTAAAGTGTTGGTCCTATGTTTCATGAGCGGAAATAAAATATCCTAGAAATGTTCTACACGCACAAAACCCTTATTTCTCTCAAATTATGTGCAAACATCTCCTTTGCCAAAATAATCCACCCACCTGACAGGTGTGGCATATCAAGAAACTGATTAAACATGATCACTACACAGGTGCACCTTGTGTTGGGGGACAATAKAAGTAAAATGTGAAGTTTTGTCACACAACACAATGCCACAGATGTCTCAAGTTGAGGGAGCTCTCAAGCTGAATGGAAAAATGTTCACCAGTGCTGTTGCTCAGAAAAGGGAATGTTCACTCACAACTGCAGACCACGTATATGGCGTCAAATCACATTTTATTGGTCGTATACACATAAACAAGAAACGTCCCTGTCTTTCAAAGATAATTTGTAAAAATCCAAATAACTTCACAGATCTTCATTGTAAAGGGTTTAAACACCATTTCCCATGCTTGTTCAATGAACCATAAACAATTAATGAACATGCATCTGTGGAACGGTCGTTAAGACACTAACAGCTTACAGACGGTAGGCAATTAAGGTCACAGTTAGGAAAACCCTAAAGAGGCATTTCTACTGACTCTGAAAAGCACCAAAAGAAAGATTTCCAGGGTCCCTGCTCATCTGCGTGAACGTGCCTTAGGCATGCTGCAAGGAGGCATGAGGACTGCAGATGTGGCCAGGGCAATAAATTGCAATGTCCTTACTGTGAGACACCTAAGACAGCGCTACAGGGAGACAGGACGGACAGCTGATCGTACTCGCAGTGGCAGACCACGTGTAACAACACCTGCACAGGATCGGTACATCCGAACATCACACCTGCGGGACAGGTACAGGATGGCAACAACAACTGCCCGAGTTACACCAGGAACGCACAATCCCTCCATCAGTGCTCAGACTGACCGCAATAGGCTGAGAGAGGCTGGACTGAGGGCTTGTAGACCTGTTGTAAGGCAGGTCCTCACCAGACATCACCGGCAACAGCGTCGCCTATGGCCACAAACCCACCATCGGTGGACCAGACAGGACTTGCGAAAAAGTGCTCTTCACTAACGAGTCATGGTTTTGTCTCACCAGGGGTGATGGTCGGATTCACATTTATCGTRGAAGGAATGAGCGTTACACCGAGGTGTCTGGTTAGACTGTAAACTCTCCTTCCAGACTCACATTAAGCATCTCCAATCCAAAATTAAATCTAGAATCAGCTTCCTATTTCGCAACAAAGAATCCTTCACTCATGCTGCCAAACATACCCTCGTAAAACTGACTATCCTACCGGTCCTTGACTTCGGCGATGTCATTTATAAAATAGCCTCCAACACTCTACT
>NW_019950775.1:6427-7416 GCF_002910315.2 Salvelinus sp. IW2-2015 | reverse complement strand
TGATATGATTTGTACCGGGGATTGACAATAATCCCCAAATAAAGTTGAAAGTGAATGACTCTCAGTAAGACACACAGACAAGCAAAACCAAACGTTTTCTTTATCTTCAAGAGCATGGAAAATGAATTGGCTTTGCGTTAGATCACAGCATTTTAGCAACAGATCGGGCATGTTGTTTTGTGTTTTATTCTCATAATTAATTCCTACACAGGAACCTCACTGATATACATAATGCATCACACGCTCATTTAAATGTTCAGTACCTCTGTTTTTGTAGTAGCTTCTCATTACTCTTTACCTCTGTGTGTTTGGTAGAGTCTGCAACTCACTTGTAGTCAAAGATATCTGCTGGAGTTGCAGGATGTTATAAAATGACAATGCAATTATAGTTACTTCGCACCCCCCTCTCCACTTTCACCCTCCTTATGTTAATCCTTTACGCTCAGCATTAGAGAGAGCTTACTTTTTACCTCAAGTGGACAGGGATGAGATTCATCCGCATGTTTTAATCAGTCTGCCAACTTCAGAGGTATGGGATAAAGAAGAAAAACAAATCCCAGGCTAATTTGAAATGTACTCTGCATCCGTGATTGAAAACAGCCTCACAGGTAAGGAAGAGAGAGACATTTTGTGAATTTCCACCAGAGAATGAGCTGTATACTAAAAATCACTTGACACTATTTCACCATCTGGCCCCTAGTGTGCAGGGAGCACCAGCTGAGGTCCCGTTTCAGCCGTCAATCACCGCTATCTCACTGTGGGGTATGTATCCCAGTGAAAGGGTCTAGTGCCAGTCATTAGCCAGCCCTGCCGAACTGTACTGAGAACTGCCCTGCGCCGCTCTCACGGCAGTTTAAATATCCCCAGCACTGTGACAGGATCAGTTTAGCGATCTGTTGGATTGATCTCCTCTTTAAAGTTTGGCCTGAGGCGACTCTAATTGGGAACGAGGCTGACTCCCACTTCCCTCTCTCCCTCAACTGTCAGTC
>NW_019950775.1:0-397 GCF_002910315.2 Salvelinus sp. IW2-2015 | reverse complement strand
CTTTCTTTCTTTCTTTCTTTCTTTCTTTCTTTCTTTCTTTCTTTCTTTCTTTCTTTCTTTCTTTCTTTCTTTCTTTCTTTCTTTCTTTCTTTCTTATCTCTCGCTCTACGTTGAGTGCATTTGTGGTAAAATGGGGGGCGAATATCCCCACTTTGACATTCAGCACAGATGCTATCGCATAGCCTTAGTATTTAGGAACACAGAGAAGACAGACATCTGTCAGTTGTTGTGTTTGAAGTGAATGTGAGTAGGCAGCTGAAAAACACACTGGACACCAGCCCATTCAGACCACAACGAAAAACACACTGGACACCAGCCCATTCAGACCACAACGTCTCAGGTGTTTACAAACGGAAGAGAGAGTGACAGCAGAAACCAGAGATGAATGGATGACTGG
>NW_019950774.1:0-7417 GCF_002910315.2 Salvelinus sp. IW2-2015 | reverse complement strand
ACAACACCACCGAACAAGAAGCCACTTCAAGTCTACAATAAATTTTGAGCCATCAGCATTTGTGGGTTCTTACAGCTCAAAATGCCAGAACAAAACTCTCTTGAAACCGTCATATATTCTTTTTCTGAGAATTAAGTATAAAGTAAAGCCATAAATTCCAAGAAATAAATCTCTACAACCTATGTACTACTCCCTTCACAACAGCGCAAACTGCCAACCAGAATAGAAAAGAGATGATCCCGTGCACAACTACAAAACAAATACATTTAGGAGTGTCTATTTGAGAAAACAACGCCTCAAACCACACTGCAGCTTCATTAAATATACCCACAAACACCAGTCTCAACTCAACAGTTGAAGAGGCCACTCGGAGCTGCCTTCTTACAGATCCTCTCATGTCTGTTCTTTTGTCCCACTTCTCTGCTTGATTGCCCCAGTCGAGTCTTCTTGCAAACTCGCCTAGAATCACCATCCCGAAGTCGGCCTCTTCCACTGTTGACGTGAGAACTTGTGTTTTAGCTAACAAAACGTTTGCATTGAAACACAGAGTGTGATTGCTTAAGGTCCTCTTTACGCCTATGTAGATATTCCATTAAAAATCACAGTTTCAACTACAATTATTCATTACAACATTAACAATGTCTACACTTGTTTCTGATAATTTAATGTATGTAATGGACAAAAATTGCTTTTGCTTTCAAAAACAAGACATTCTAAGTGACCCCAAATTTGAACTATATCTCTATACTGGAAAAAACAGAACAAAGATTGAAAGGTTGTTCCATAAGAGTTAGCTTGCTTTTCAAAGGAAAAGGTTGTGGTGGAGATGAGAAGACATATCTTTAAACTGACATCCTCTCGTTTCCTGTTCCCTTCTTTCTCCTCTGCACTAGTCTCAGAGAAGAAGCAGCCCCCCTGCCTTTCACTGTAAGATACATACTAATACTACAGACAGTTTGAGGTGGGTGTCTGAAGTAATCACTGAAAATCCTTTCCTTTTCCTAATATTGTGTTTACACAACAATGTAAAGTGGAGATCCTTATCCCATTGTACGGTTAATAACCTCAGCACCCATACTAACTGAACCCAATATGTAAACATGCAAGGTGTTTCATCATTGTACACATCAATTGTTAATCCCAGGATCTGGATCCCGCTGCTCCTCGTGTGGCCACCATAACATTCAAACCCAGAATCAGGCTTCACCTACCTCCGCTCACACCTGTGCCGCTCCTCCTTTTCAGTAAGGGAAAAAAGACAAGAAGAAGGACAAGAAAGAAGCATAAACTCTCCAAACAACATTGGAGCACCCAGTGGGTTTACGTAGTGGATACTAAGCCACACAACATAAACATGCGGTTAAAATAAAGCCTTTAATAAGCTATCACAATACATGTAGTACATGACACCTATCAAAAGTCAAAGTCTGTCCTTCAATTGTTTAATTACAAACCGAGGAAAAAAGAATCCGAAGCATGCCACTCATTACCCTGTCTAGGTACTCACTCAGGTGTATGTTCTCTCCTCTCTCTCCTCGTCCTCCTCCAGACACTGTTCATGTGCTGGACCCCAACAACTGACCCTGACCTGAAGAAGTCTGCCTGTGCCGGGCATCAGTGAGCGAGTGAAGATGAGGAGACCGACCAAATCAATCCAACAAAGTTATCGAAAGCTCAGCGGCATGAAGCAGTCAAAAAAGGCCATGCACACTGGTAGTTCATCTAGTGTTTTCCTGGGTCTAGATTAACAAACTTCCTCACTTTTCATAACTAAACTGTAAATCCATCTCTTTTGTTATTCCAAGAAATTGGCATTTTTTTACATCCCATGGCTTTAGAAATCCTGGGCATCCTCACCTCCGCCTGTAGACAGGTTTCTACCTCCCGACCAGCAGCTGTTCCTCCTCTCCTTGCCCCCCCTCCTCCACGGGTCGCTCGGCCCCCTGCCCCTCCCCCAGGACAGCAGGCGAGGCACCCCCCTCCATCCCCTCCAGCACTCAGCCCTGCCACCTCCACCCCCCTCAAGCGGCCGAACGGAGACTCCCACCCCCTCCACCCTCTGTGTCCTATACTTCTCCTCCCCCTCCCCCTGGCCACCAGCGCTCCATGCCTGCCCCTCCTCCACCTCCTCCCCCGCCTCCCCCAGCCCAGAGCTCTGGAGACTTTACTCCTCCTCCACACCCCTGTAAAGGTCCCCCACCACCTGCTCCTGCATCTACAGGAGAATGTGAAGGAGGTGGAAGAGGAGCTCTGCTGGACCAGATCCGCGTCGGGAGGAAGCTCAAAAACGTAAACTAAACTTTGTTATTCAAATGCAGAAATTGTCTTTGTCAATGAGAGTGAAGTCTATATATTTCAGTTAACATGATCATTGACCTTTGACCTTTGTGTCCCAGGTCACAGACAGTCCTGAGTCACCTCCGCCTGCCGAGACAGACTCAGAGGGCATCGTAGGAGCTCTGATGATGGTCATGCAGAAGAGGAGTAAAGTCATCCACTCCTCTGGTAAACACCTTCTCATCCTAATCTATCATTCATTCATTAATGTATTATATTCCATCTACAAATGTGTAAAATAAACCAAATGCATTGTGGTTCATCCTCATGTATCTAAAAAATAAATTCCAGCATAACAGACATAACTCTCTTTTGTTTCAGATGAAGGTGAAGAAGAAGGAGGTTATGATGATGAAGATGACGATGAGTGGGACGACTGATAAGTGCATTCCATCCTGTATTATTTTCCACTCTGTAACCATGGACGCAACAGTCTGGTTGATCCGGTTAATCTCATTTGTGTTGGTGTTTTTGTATCAGTTGCTGACTAGAAGGTGACTCACGAAGATTTACATCAGAAGAATGCTACAGATAAGGATTGTGTGAAAGTCCCAAATGTGAGAGAAATCAACAGAACGTAAGACAGAGAAACGATTGATGGGATCACATATGTTTATATTTGTCGTTCAAACGTTTCCAGTTTAGGACTCACGCTGAGTATGTACAACACATTACAGTATGTTGCTGTACAACACATTACAGTATGTTGCCGTACTACACATTACAGTATGTTGCCGTACTACACATTACAGTATGTTGCTGTACTACACATTACAGTATGTTGCCGTAATACACATTATAGTATGTTGCTGTACTACACATTACAGTATGTTGCGTCTGAATCATAGTAGTACACTTACAGGTCTGATCCCAGTACTACACACTTACAGGTCTGATTCGCAAGTAATACAATTGAAGGTCTGATCATAGTAATGACAGCATTACAGGTCTGATCCCGACTACACATTACTGTGGTAGCTGATTCCCATACTACACTTACAGGTCTGATCCAGTACTGAAGCATTTCAGGTCTGATGCCCAAGTACTAACACATTACAGGTTGATCCAGTACTACACATTACAGGTCTTGATCCCAGTCTACAATTAAGGTCTGATCATAGTATACACATTAAGGTCTGATCCCAGTACTAGAAATTATCAGGTCTGATCATAGTAACTACACATATACAGGTCTGATCATAGTAAATACACATTACAGGTCTGATCCCAGTACTAACACATTACAGGTCTTGATCATAGTACTTACACATTACAGGTCTGATCATAGTACTTACACTTACAGGTGTGATCCGTACTCAATTACAGGTCTGATCATAGTACTACACATTACGGTTTGATCCAGTACTACACACAATTACAGGTCTGGATCATAGTTACTGGAACACATTACAGGTCTGATATAGTAATAGCACATGTGACAGGTCTGATTCCTCAGTACTTTAGCACATTACAGGTCTGATCCAGGTAATTTACACATTACAGGTCTTGATTCATAAGTACTTTACAAATTACAGGTCTGATCCCAGTACTACACATTACAGGTCTGACCCAGTTTACTACACTTAGCAGGTCTGATTCCACAGTACTACACATTACAGGTCTGATCCTCATACTACAACATTACAGGTCTGATTCGCCAGTAATAACACTATTACAGGTCTTGATCCCAGTAACTACACATTAGCAGGTCTGCATCCCAGTAATTACCACATTCACGAGGTCTGATCAATAGTTTGACAATTACAGGGTCTTGATCTAGTACTACACATTACAGGTCTGGATTGTCCCAGTAATACACTCATCTAGACAGGTCTTGACCAATAGTAACTACACATTTACATGTTAGTGATGCCCAGTAACTAAGCATAGCAGGTTCATGATACTGGCAGTATCTACACATTACACAGGTCTGTATCCCAGTAAGTACACATTAACAGGTCTAGATCCCAGTAATACACATTATCAGGTCTGATCCCAGTACTGACAGCATAACAGGTCTGATCATAGGTACTACCACATTACATGTCTGATCGCCAGTAAATAATTTAAGGTTTCTGATCCCAGTACTACACATTATATGAGAAGTTCTTGCGTCTGCAGTGTCTACAGTTAGATAATGGAAGGCATAGATATATGACTGATTCGACACTCGGTATCGGTGTGTTGATAGGGGTGTTGTGACTTAGTGGTGTGGACTGTCATATGGCACGAGTGAAGTCTGATGTCTATTAGAAGACGAATGCGCATTTTGTAGTCGAGAGGTGATGGCTGGCTATGTACTGTTGGCTTACAACGATTAGTGCAGGGTGCTGCGATCATGACAGTGGATAGTCGATGACTGCTGAGCAGAAGTTGAGTTCTGCTCTAGTTTAGTTCAGATAGGATGGGATCGCTGTTGATGAGACTGTCATTCCGCAGATGAGTAGAAGGATGTGTTTGATGAGACTGAGGATGAGATGAGTATGGTTGCTGGATGCGCCGTGAGAGAAGTAGACAGACGAATTAAGAAGTGGTGGATATCTAGGTGATCGGACGCGTATACGAGAGATACATTGTCATCGTTGCGCTATCAGCTTATAGTACGGTCTGTAGTAATGCTACAGATGTACAGCTACGAGAATTACAGGTTGGATCCTAGTACTACACGATTACAGTCCTGATCAGTAATAACAATTACGAGGTCTGACATAGTAATACACATTACAGGTCCTGATCATAAAACTAGCACTTACAGTCTGGATCCCAGTAATACACCATATTACAGGTCTGATCCCGAGTACTACATCATTACAGGTCCTGGATCCAGTACTAACACTTACAGGTCTGATCATAGTACTACAAATTACAGGTCTGATCCCAGTACTACACATTACCAGGCTACTGATCCCAGTACTACAACATTACAGGTCTGATCCCAGTAATACACATTACAGTCTGATCCAGTAAATACTTTACATTTACAGGTCTGATCCCAGTAATACACATTACAGGTCTTGATCCAGTACTACACAAGTTACAGGGTCTGAATCAGTACTAGCAACATTACAGGGTCTGCTGCCAGTAAATAACATTACAGGTCTGAATCATAGTGAACTACACATTACAGGTCTGGATCAGTAGTATCTACAGCATTACAGGTCTGATCCCAGTCCATACAACATTAAACAGGTTGATCCCAAGTACTACAACATTACAGAGGTCTGATTCCCAAGTACTGAACATTTACAGGTCTGATCATAGGTACTACTACATTTACAGGGTTGATCCAGTACTTGTGTGTTTAGCACATTTTACAGGTCTAGGATCCAGTACTGGACAAGTCATTAACAGTGTCTGAGTGCATAGTACCTTACACATTACTGAGATCACAGCGTCTGATATAGTAATGATCACATTACAGGTCTGATCCCAGATACTACAGCTATTACAGGTCTGATCATAGTAATATACATATTACAGGTCTGATCATAGTACTCACTTACAGGTGTCTGATCCCCAGTACCTTACACATTACAGGTCTGATCATAGTATACACATTACAGGTCTGATCCAGTACTGACACATTACAGGTCTGATCATAGTACTACACATTACAGTGTCTGATCATAGTAATACATTTAACAGGTGCTGATCGCCAGTACTACACATTACAGGTCTGATCCAGGTAAGTACACATTACAGGTCCTGATCATAGTACTGACACATTACAGGTCTGGATCCCCAGTACTAGCACATTACAGGTCTGAATCAGTACTACACATTAACAGGTCTGATCCCGTATAACATTACAGGTTGAATCCCAGTACTTAACACATTTACAGGTCTGAATCCTAGTAATACAACATTACAGGTCATGATCGCAGTAACTACACATTACAGTGTCTTGGATCCCAGTAATACCTTACAGGTCTGATCAATAGTACTAAAAATTACAGTCTGATTCCCAGTATACACATTAAGGTCTGATCCGCAGTAATACACCATTAACAGGTCTGATCAACTGAGTACTACAGCATTTACAGGTCTGATCGCTAGTATAACATTACAGTCTGAATCCCATACTACACATTTACAGGTCTGATCCCAGTATACACATTACAGGTCTGATCCCAGGTAATCACATTACCAGGTCTGATCCCAGTCCTAACACATTACGTCTGATTCATAGTACTACACATTACAGGTCTGATCCAGTAATTACCCTTACAGGGTCTGATTCCCAGTACTACACATTACAGGTTCTGATGCCGCAGTACTACATCAATTACAGTGTTCTGATTCAAGTACTACACATTACAGGTTTCTGATCCCAGTACTAAACACATGTAAGGTCTGATCCGCAGTACTATCACATTACAGGTCTGATCCCAGTAATACACATTACAGGTCTGATCCAGTGAATAACACATTACAGGTCTGATTCCAGTAATCACATTACAGGTCTTGATCCACGTAGCTACAACAATTACAGGTCTGAATCCTCAGTATACACATTTACTAGGTCTGATCCCAGTAATATCAGCATTACAGGTCTGATCTATAGTGAATTTACACATTACAGGCTCTGATCGATAATAGCTACACATTACAGGTCTGATCCCAGTACTGACACATTAAAGTCTGATCCCAGGTACTACACATTACAGGTCTGTCCCAGTACTACACCTTACAGGTCTGATCATAGTACTAACAATAACATTACTAGGTCTGGAATCGGCCAGTAACTGACACATTACAGGTCTGACCCAGTACTACACATTGACAGGGTCTGATCCCAGTAATTAACACATTTACGAGGTTCAGTAGTCCCCAGTAATACAAAGTTACAGGTCTGATCCAGTAATACACATTACAGGTCTGATCCAGTACTACATCATTACAGGGTCTGATCCAGTATTTACACCATTACAGGTCTGATCCCAGTAATACACATTACAGGTCTGATCATGGAGGGTAATACACATGTACAGGGATCATAGTATACACATTACAGGTCTTGATCAGTAATACAACATTACAGGTCTGGATCCCAGTACTAACACATTTTTACAGGTTGATC
>NW_019950773.1:0-7422 GCF_002910315.2 Salvelinus sp. IW2-2015 | reverse complement strand
CACCCACACAGCAGGTCTAAATATCTGGTATTAAGACCTGGTCCACCCACACAGCAGGTCTAACATATTCCTGGTACTTCAGACGGGTCACCACAACAGCAAGGTCTACATATTTCTGGTATTAAGACATGGTCACCCAACAGCAGGTCTCAATACTTCTCGTCATCAGACTGGTCACCAACACACGCAGGTCTAATATCACTGGTAATTAAGACTGGTCAGCCACACACGCAGGTCTCAATACTCTGTATTACAGACTGGTCACCACAGCAGGTATAATATTCTGGTCGTTAAGACTGGTCCACCACACGCAGGTCTAATATTCTGGTATTAAGACTGGTCACCCAACAGCAGCGTTCTAATATTCCTGGTAATTAAGACTCGGTCCACCACACAGCCAGGTCTAATATTCTGGGGTCATTAACGACATGGTCACCACACAGCAGTATACTATTCCTGGTCATTAAAGACTGGTCACCAACACCAGCAGGTCTAACTATTCTGGTATTCAAGACTGGTCACCACCACAGCAGGTCTAATATTCCTGGTATTAAGACTCGGTCACCACAGCAAGGTCTCATCATCTTAATCATTCGAAAGCATACGTCTAGTCACGACTAGGCTCAAAGTGGTTTTTGCGGGGTTGAGCTTCGTTTTGGGGTTGTGTCCCCAAATGACCCCCTTTCTATCTTATCCATAGGCCCTTGGTCAAAAGTAGTGCACTAAACTAACCCATAACGGCCCCTGGTCCAAAAGTAGTGCCTCAAATACGTGGACTAGGGTCCATTTGGGACACTGTCTCGTGTGTTCTCGCTCCTCCGTAGACCCACACGTCCACACCCCACAGCCTCATCTCTCCACTGTACCCTACAGATAATGGCCAGTCGTCTTGATCCAAGGCCCGGCAGCAACCTTGGAGAGTCTTTTCATTGGGAAACAGTGTTTTCCATCAAAACCAACAAAAGGAAAAAACAGAAAACCTTGTGTCCCCTTGTCTGCCACATGCTAAAACAGAAAAGATACAAACGTGACCATATTGGTTTGAATTGCGTACATCCATCGGATCAATAACCGTCAATCTAACTGGAACATGCAGCATACACCACCACACACCACACACACAACAAATCACACCACACACACACACACCACACAAACACACACACCACACATCACACACACCAACACCACCACCCACACACACACACACACACACACACACACACATCACACCACAACCACACACACACACACACCACACACACACACACACACACACACACACACAGGCCCCGTCTTAAAGAAAGCATCCACTGCTGTCAGATTACATTCCCACTACCGAACAGGAAACCGTTGGACAGAGGAAGAGAGGGACAGAGGGGGAGAATCGCGAGCAAGCAGAGGGTAGGGCGGGGTCAAAAGGGAGAGAAAGAGAAGAGAGACGACAAGAGAGAGAGAGAAGCAGAAGAGAGAAGAGAGAGCAGAGAGTGGGTGGGGGTTCAAGAGAGACGAGAGAACAGAGCAAGAGAGAGAGAGAGGGGTCAGCAGAGCAGAAAGGAGAGAGGTGACCGGTAGCCTAGACATTTTCCTCCCTCTCTCTCTCTCCCCCAAAAAAGGAGACCATGAAAATAGTGTCAGGAATGAGAGTAAATAATTTGGCAAAGCCTTTACAACAGGTTTCCAGAACACAGCGAGCAAGAACTAACCTTGAAGGTAACGTTATGTTTCCGGCGCTCTGAAGCCGGAAACGGACAACACCGGCTGCTTGTTGACCTCATAAAACACAGGTATTGTATAATTTGATTCCCAGGAATACTATAGCTGTGTTGCCCAGCCCCGTCGCCATTTATACGCCTCCTGCATCTCAGCTGACAACGAGGCAACGGTTATGAAATCCACAACAGGTGGAGACAGGGGAGCGACATGGGAGAGAACAGGGAGAGAGACAAGGGAGAGACACGGGGATGAGACAGGGGCAGAGACAGGGAGAGAGCAGGGAGAGCACCGGGAGAGACGGGGGAAGAACGACAGGGCGGAGAGACATGGAGAGACAACGGGAGAAGAACAGGGGAGAGACAGGGAGAGACAGGGGAGAGACACGGGAGCAGACATGGGAGGAGACAGGGGAGAGACAGGGGAGAGACAGGGAAAACGAACTGGGAGAGACAGGGAGAGACATTGGGAGAGACCAGGGAGAGAACTAGGGAAGCCAGGGGAAGAGACAGGGAGAAGACATGGGAGGCAGACCAAGGGGAAGAAGTACAGGCGGGAGAGACAGGGAGGAGACTACGGGGAGAGACCTGGGGAGAGACAGGGAGAACAGGGAGAGACATGGAGCAAAGACAGGGGAGAGAGCCAGGGGAGAGACAGGGAGAGACAGGGCAGAGAGACAGCGGGAGAGAACAGCGGGAGAGACCAGGGAGAGAGACCAGGGGAGAGACAGGGAGAGCATGGGAGAGACAGGCGAGAGAGACAGGGAAGAGACAGGGAGCGACTGGGACGAGCCATGGGAGCGAGCGCAGGGGAGAGAAAGGGGGGACGAGACAGGGAACGACAGGGGAGAGACCAGGGAGAAGAGACCATGGGAGAGAACCAGGGGAGAGACAGGGAGAGAGACAGGGAGAGACAGGGGAGAGACCAGGGAAAGAGACAGGGAGAGAGACACGGGAGAGACAGGCGGAGAAGACAGGGACCAGACAGGCGGAGAGACCAGGGAGAGACAGGGAGGAGACATGGACGACCCCACTGGGGAGACGACAGGGAGACGAGACCTGGGGAGAGACAGGAGAGAGACAGGGAGAAGAGACCATGCGGGGAGAGCTGGGAGAGACAGGGAGAGAGACAGGGGAGAGACAGGGAAAGACAGGAGAGACATGGGAGAGACAGGGGAGAGACTGGAAGAGACTGGAAGAACTGGGAAGCAGACAGGGAGAGAGACAGGGGAGAGAACAGGAGAGAAGGGATTTTCAGAGGGAGAAAAAGCACAACAAACACACCCCACCACACACCGTCCCATCTCAACCCTGTCACTGGAATGCTACACCCTTTAATCTAACTGTTTAAGTGTTGCCATTTAGCCTGTGCTGAGGGTGGAAGGGTTGTCTATCGACTAGACCCCCCCCCATGGCTAAATATTATCGTTTAAATCGTAAAATGTTAAGCAGTAAATCCGAATTCTCGTTAAAGTGATTTTCAACTGTCTCACAGATCCCACCCTCCTGCTTTAATTCCACAACCTCTTTCCAATAACAGCCTGTCTGGTAGTATAACACAGGATGCTCATGGTCCCTGGCTGGTAGTATAACAGGACTGTGTGTCTCGTCTGGTAGTATAACAGCATGTATGTCTCCCTGTCTGGTAAGTATAACAGGATGTCATGTCTGTCTGGTAGTGTTAACAGGAATTGTTTGTCTCCTGTCTGGTCAGTCATACACAGGATGTAATGTCTCCTGTCTGGTCAGTATGCACCAGTGATGTATGTCTCTGTCTGGTAGTATACACAGGACTGTTTGTTCTCCTGCCTGGTATATATACAGGATGTTGTGTCCCTGTCTGGTAGTACATATACCAGGCATGTAATGTCTCCTGTCTGTTCGTATAATACGGGAAATGTATGTCTCCTGTCTGGTATCATAACAGGCATGTGTGTCGTCTGGTAGTATGACAGGCATGTATGTCTGTCTGGTAGTATAACAAGGATGTACTGATCTCCATGCTGGTAGTATGAACCAGGATAGTACTGCTCTTCACTGTCTGGTAGTATAACAGGATGTAACTGTCTCTGTCCTGGTAGTATACACAGGCTGTTTGTCTCCTGTCCTGGTAGTATACCACAGGAGGTATGTCTCCTGTCTGGTAGTATAACAGGATGTATGTCTCCTGTCTGGTAGTATACACAGGATGTATGTCTCCTGTCTGGTAATAAACAGGATGTATGTCTCCCTGCTCTGTAGTACAGACAGGATGTATGTTCTCCTGGTCTGGTAGTATACACAGATGTATGTCCTCCTGTCCTGGGTAGTATAAACAGGATGTATGTCTCCTGTCTGGTAGTATAACAGGACTTATGTCCTCGCTGTCTGGTAGTATGAACAGGATGTACCACATGTCTGTCCTGGTAGTATACACAGGATAGTTTGTCTTCCTGTCCTGGTAGTAATCAACAGATGAGTGTCTGTCTGGTAGTATAACAGGATGTCATGTCTCCCTGTCTGGTAGTATAACAGGATGTAAATGTCTCCTGTCTGTCAGTCATAACAGGAGCTGTGCTCTGTACTGGTAGTATAACCACGGATGTTATGTCTGGTCCCGGTAGTATATACAGGCAATGTATGTCTCCTGTCCTGGTAGCTATCACAGATGTTGCTGTCTGTCTGGTAGTATAACAGGATGTATGTCTCCCTGTCTGAGGTAGTAATAACCAGGACTGTAATGTCTCCCTGTCTGGTAAGTATACACAGATGTGTGTCCTGTCTGGTAGTATAACCAGGGATGTTGTCCTGTCTGGTAGTATCAACACACGGCCTGTATGTCTCCTTTGTCTGGATAAGTATCAACAGGATGTGTGTCTGTACTGGTACGTAATGCACAAGGAAGTATGTCTGTCTTGCGTAGCATAACAGATGTATGTCTCCTGTCTGGTAGTATAAACAGGAATGTATGTCTCCTGTTCCGTAGTACCTAACAGGATGTATGTTCCCTGTCCTGGGTAGTCAAACAGGATGTTTGTCTCCTGTCTGTAGTATAAACAGGATGTATGTCTCCTGTCTGGTAAGTATAAACAGGGATGTGGTGTCTGTCTGGTAGTACATGACAGGATGGTATGTCTGTCCTGGTAGTATAAGCAGGATGTCTTGTCTCCTGTCGGTAGTCATAACAGGATATGTGTGTCTGTCTGGAGTATAAACAGGATGTATGTCTCCTGTCTGGTCAAGTATAAACAGGATGTATGTCTCCCTGTCTGGTAGTCATCAACAGGATGTGTTCTGTCTGGTAGTATGACAGGACTGTATGTCTCCTGTCTGGTATATAACAGGATGTTTGTCTCCTGTCCTGGTAGTATAACAGGATGTATGTCCTCCTGTCTGGTAGTACTAACAGGATGTATGTCTCCTGTCTGGTACGTATACAGGATGGTATGTCTCCCTGTCTGGTAGTATATCACAAGGAATGTCATGTCTCCTGTCTGGTAGTAAGACAGGATGTTAATGTCTTCCTGTCTGGTAGTATAATACAGGCATGTATGTCCTCCTGTCTGGTATCATAACAG
Organism: Salvelinus sp. IW2-2015; assembly: GCF_002910315.2. Taxonomy (NCBI): domain Eukaryota; kingdom Metazoa; phylum Chordata; class Actinopteri; order Salmoniformes; family Salmonidae; genus Salvelinus; species Salvelinus sp. IW2-2015. Next base: position 2,153 of record NW_019950773.1, on the reverse strand, counting down.
ATGTATGCTCCTGTCTGGTAGTATCACAGGATGTTTGTCTCCTGTCTGGTAGTCATAACAGGATGTATGTCTCCTGTCGGTACGTATAACACAGGAATGTATGTTCTTGTCTGGTAGTATAACAGGATCATCGTCTCCTGTCTGGTAGGCTATAACAGGATGTTTGTCTCCTGTCTCGGTAGTCATATCAGGCATTCATGCTCTCCCTGTCTGGTAGTATAACAGGATGTATGTCTCCTGTCCTGGTAAGTATAACAGGATGTCATGTCTCCTGTCTGGCTAGTATAAAAGGATGTTTTGTCCTCCGTCTGGTAGTAATAACAGGCCATGTATGTCTCCTGTCTGGTAGTCCATAACAGGATGTCATGTCTCCTGTCTGGTAGTATAACAGGATGTTTGTCTCCTGTCCTCCTGCGTAGTAATACGGAATGTGTGTCATCCTGTCCGGTAGTATAACAAACAGCGATGTCATGTCCTCCTGTCTGGTAAGGGTGACCAGTCTTAATACCAGAATATTAGACCTGCTGTGGTGACCAGTCTTAATACCAGAATATTAGACCTGCTGTGTGGTGACCAGTCTTAATATCAGTGCATCTAGCAGACCAGCAGAGTCTAAAGAGTAATGAAGTCATGTGTTCTATTGTAAAGCATTGGAGCGAAATACAGCGTTATACACTGAGCTGATGCTATTGTGGGATCCCATAACTAAGATCCCTCTCGACATCAATTATCTACAAGGTTATTCACAATGATCAACACGGATATTGATAAGTATCTACAAGGATATTCACAATGATCTACACTGCTATAGCTTACAAGGSTATTCATATTGATCTACAAGGCTATTCATATTTATCTACAAGGCTATTGATAATGATCTACTAGGCTACTGATAATGATCTACTAGGCTATTGATAATTCACAATGATCTACAAGACTATACATATTGATCTACAAGGCTATAGATAATTATCTACAAGGCTATTCACAATGGTCTACAAGGCTATTGATACTTATCTACAAGGCTATATCTACAAGGCTATTGATACGTATCTACAAGGCTATATCTACAAGGCTATTCATAATGAGCTACATGGCTATTGATAATCATCTGCAAGGCTATTGATAATTATCTACAAGGCTATATCTACAAGGCTATTCATAATGAGCTACATGGCTATTGATAATTATCTGCAAGGCTATTGATAATTATCTGCAAGGCTATTGATAATGATCTACTAGGCTAATCATAATATCGACAAGGCTAATCATAATTATCTACTAGGCTATTGATAATGATCTACTAGGCTTTTCATATTGATCTACAAGGCTATTCATAATTATCTTCAAGGCTATTGAGAATTATCTACTAGGTTATTGATTATGATCTGCTAGGCTTTTCATATTAATCTACAAGGCTATTCATAATTATCTACAAGGCTATTGATAATGATCTACAAGGCTATTGATAATGATCTACTAGGCTTTGCATAATTATCGACAAGGCTATTGATATTGATCTACAAGGCTGTTGATTTATTTTGATCTACAAGGCTATTGATAATGATCTACAAGGCTTTCACAATGATCTACAAGGCTATTGATAATGATCTACAAGGCTTTCACAATGATCTCCAAGGCTATTGATAATTTTTTACAAGGCTATTGATAATGATCTACAAGTCTATTGATATTGATCTACAAGTCTATTGATAATCTACAAGTCTATTGATAATGATCTACAAGTCTATTGATATTGATCTACAAGTCTATTCATATTGATCTACAAGTCTATTGACATTGATCTACAAGGCTATTGATAATGATCTACAAGTCTAAACTGATCCTAGACCAGCATTTGTACTCTGAAACATTTTCTGAATGCAAATGTTAGACCCAGTTAGAGCTGTTCATGTATTAACCTGATCAGAAATCCCTCATCGCACAGAAACATTTTCATTCATTTATGATTGCATTTATGATAATCATTAGCATACTAATTCCACAGACAGAATTTGGAGGGTGAAGCTCTGAAATCCCTCTCTCCTTGTGGTTTTAAATGATTGATAGAAATCTACAATGATGAGGTGAAGTAGATGTGGTTTAAAGTTTATGCAACAGCTGTTTTTAACCTTCAAAAGAGCAAGCTGTCA
>NW_019950772.1:5462-7422 GCF_002910315.2 Salvelinus sp. IW2-2015 | reverse complement strand
TGGTTAGATGGGAAGGCCGTGTTGCCCGACAGAATCCTTTGTCCTTTGAGAGTGTCTCTGGTGGTGAACGGGAAACGTTGTAGTGTCGTCGTTGTGTGGTAAGACGGGATTACTCTGTCTGTCCTCTCCTAGCCTACGATGGTACAGCGGCTGCTGGCTAACTCAACGGCTAGGAGGTCTCAGTTCTGTGGCGAATAAGAGTTCAAAGTTCATACCATTCGCAACCAAATCTTCACGCTGAGGTTGTTTCGTTCTGTAGTTATTATCTGAACCCTTCTGACATCGGATCGTATCCTAATGTACCCGGAACAGGAGGTTACATTTTCGTCAAGGTTATATAGTGGAGGGAGAAGGGTGGTTTCATATTTATAGCCATGTCTCTTCACAGGGGAGGGCCACTAATTGAGCAGAGCCCTAACCTTATGAAAACCCAAATCTCTCATTTGGAAGCTAAAATTACATTTCATTCTCTTCACCAATAATTATATTTAACATTTGAATTGCACAACAATCCATGTGAATCTGATAACTATAAAATGTGTAGACTTTCCCAGATACAGTTTAGGTCGTCCTGTCATCAGTCATAATGTCTCAGATGACAACCGAACTGACATCATATTCATTAAGTACCAACGCATATTTTCAACTGGTTCTATTACCGAAATATGGTTCCTTTGCCTCCACTTGTTTGATGTTCCCAGACTCTCTGTTTAACAAAGGCTATTCAAGAGTCCCTCTGTAGAGTCAAGAGAGAGGGAAGGGAGAAAGGTATTTATGGGGGGGGTCATAAACCTTACCCACAGGCCAACGTCATGACAGGTACTTTTTCTACCACTGGCCAGAACTGGACAAGAACCTGACACTCTCAGCAAACAGGGGGACAAACACCTACCTGGAGGTGACAGTATTCCCTCCCAAATATGCCCCCCTTGACACAACTATGATAAAACAACCAACCCAGAGTCTCTCAGAGTGTTCAGTCAGCCCACTAACACCCCTATCAGATCACAGCAAAATCACAGTCTACCTGAACAGAGAAATACTCAATCATGAGCCATCAAATCCAAAGAAACTGCACAATATTAAGAAATGCTATAGATGGAAGGAAAGTAGTTTAGAAACCTACCAAAAAACAATTAGACAACAACAAATTCAATCCCTTTTAAACAACTTCCTGGGCAAAACGTTCCACTGTAATAGTGAAAGGGTAAACTTTGCAGTAGAAAGCCTAAACAAGTATATTTGACCTTTCAACTTCCCTATCACATCTAAAAAATGTCAAGTAGACAACATTAGAAAATGAACAACAATGACAAATGATTTGATGAAGAATGCAAAAACCTAAGAAAGAAATTGAGAAACCTATCCAACCAAAAACATAGAGACCCAGAAAACCTGAGTCTACGCCTTCACTATGGTGAATCACTAAAACAATACAGGCAAACACTACGAAAAAAGAAGGAACAGCACGTCAGAAATCAGCTCAATGTAATTTAAGAATCCATAGAATTTAATTAAGTATAGCCAATTGGAATTTGGGGTCTGTATATTTAATCATTTCATTTGGGATACCATCAACGCCACAGGCCTTTTTGGGTAGGAGGGTTTGTATTTGGTACTGTGGTTCATTCAATGTAATTGGAGAATCAAGTGTGTTCTGGTAGTCTTTAATAGCTGATTCTAAGATTTGTAATTGATCATGTATATGTTTTGTTATAGAGCCAAAAAGATTGGAGAAGTGGTTTATCCACACATCTCTGTTTTGGATAGATAACAGAACTCTTTGTGTTGCTGTTTGTTTAGCGTGTTCCAATTTTTCCAGAAGTGGTTAGCCTGTTGAGGACAGAGGGCGCTGTTTTCACTTTGGGGGAAAATTGTGCCCAATTTAAACGGCCTCGTACTCAATTCTTGCTCGTACAATATGCATATTATTATTACTATTGGATAGAAAACACTCTCT
>NW_019950772.1:0-1252 GCF_002910315.2 Salvelinus sp. IW2-2015 | reverse complement strand
ATGAAGTTGTTTCTTGGTTAGTTTGGTTGGATCTTGGTTAGTTATGTTGGTTTTGTGCATGCTACCTGTGCTGTGAAAAATGTCTGTCCTTTTTTGTATTTGGTGGGGGGCTAACATAAATATACGTGGTGTTTTCGCTGTAAAACATTTTAAAAATCGGACATGTTGGCTGGATTCACAAGATGTGTATCTTTCATTTGCCTTATTGGACTTGTTAATGTGTGAAAGTTAAATATTTCTAAAAAATATTTTTTGAATTTCGCGCTCTGCCTTTTCAGTGGAATGTGGGAGGAGTTCCGCTAGCGGAACCCCGGAGCCATACAGGTTAAACTCTTTAACATCATCCTCAGCTCTGACAACTTCCCCGATATTTGGAACCAAGGACTGATAATCTCAATCGACAAAAGTGGAGACAAATTTGACCCCAATAACTACCGTGGGATGTATGTCAACAACAACCTTGGGAAAATCATCTGCATTATCACTAACATCAGACTTTCCTCAGTGAAAACAATGTACCTAGCAAATGTCAAATTGGCTTTTTTACCAAATTACCGTACAACAGACCAGGTATTCACGCTCCACACCCTAATTGGCAAACAAAGAAACCAAAACAAAGGCAATGTCTTCTCATGCTTTTTTACTTCAAAAAAGCTTTTGACTCAATTTGGCATGACGGTCTGCTATACAAATTTATGAAAAGTGGTGTTGGGGCAAAAACATACAATATTATAAAATCCAAGTACACAAACAACAAGTGTGCGGTTAAAATTGGCAAAAAAGACACAATTTTTAACCCCACAGGGCCGAGGGGTGAGACAGGGATGCAGCTTATGTCCCACCCTCTTCAACATATATATCAACGATTTGTTGAGGGCACTAGAACAGTCTGCAGCACCCGGCCTCACCCTACTAGAATCTGAAGTTAAATGTCTACTGTTTGCTGGTGATCTGGCGCTGCTGTCCCCAACCAAGGAGGGCCTACAGCAGCACCTGGATCTTCTACACAGATTCTGTCAGACCTGGGCCCTGACAGTAAATCTCAGTAAGACAAAACCAAAAAAGGTCCAGTTGCCAGGACCACAAATACAAATTCCATCTTGACACCGTTGCCCTACAGCACACAAAAAACTATATACACACCTCGGCCTAAACTTCAGAGCCACAGGTAACTTCCACAAAACTGTAAACAATCTTAGAAACAAGGCAATAAGGGCCTTCCTTCTATGCTATCAAAAGGAACATACAATTT
>NW_019950771.1:0-7425 GCF_002910315.2 Salvelinus sp. IW2-2015 | reverse complement strand
CGTCTTATTTTTTTCTTGTCTCTATGCAGTCTTCGTTTTTTCCATTTAGTCTTCCTCATACCCCCTTCATACTCCCCTCCAGTACACTCGTTGTCAGCCATGAACAAACGCTTCACCTAGCTTCAACAACACGTGTCAGGCCAAACAACGGCTTCACCTAGCTTCAATACACTGTCAGCCAAGTGAACACATCTTCACCTAGCCTGTTCAAAACACACTGTGTCACGCAGAACAAACATTTCACCTAGCCTGATCAACACACTGCGCAGAACAACACCTATCTGTCCTACAACAGAAGAAACACATTGTCTTGTGTTTCAGCCAGAACAACACCTATCTGTCCTACAACAGAAGAACACATTGGTCTTGTGTTTCAGCCAGAACACACTCTATCTGTCCTACAACAGAAGAACACATTGGTCTTGTGTTTCAGCCAGAACAACACCTACCTGTCCTACAACAGAAGAACACATTGGTCTTGTGTTTCAGCCAGAACACACCTATCTGTCCTACAACAGAAGAACACATTGGTCTTGTGTTTCAGCCAGAACAACATCTATCCTGTCCTACAACAGAAGAACACATTGGTCTTGTGTTTCAGCCAGAACAACACCTACCTGTCCTACAACAGAAGAACACATTGGTCTTGTGTTTCAGCCAGAACACACCATCTGTCCTACAACAGAAGAACACATTGGTCTTGTGTTTCAGCCAGAACAACACCTACCTGTCCTACAACAGAAGAACACATTGGTCTTGTGTTTCAGCCAGACCAAACATCTATCTGTCCTACAACAGAAGAACACATTGGTCTTGTGTTTCAGCCAGAACAACATCTATCCTGTCCTACAACAGAAGAACACATTGGTCTTGTGTTTCAGCCAGACAACACTATCTGTCCTACAACAGAAGAACACATTGGTCTTGTGTTTCAGCAGAACAACACCTATCTGTCCTACAACAGAAGAACACATTGGTCTTGTGTTTCAGCCAGAACAACATCTATCTGTCCTACAACAGAAGAACACATTGGTCTTGTGTTTCAGCCAGAACAACATCTACTGTCCTACAACAGAAACACATTGGTCTTGTGTTTTCAGCCAGAAAACAAATCTATCTGTCCTACAACAGAAGAACACATTGGTCTGTGTTTCAGCCAGAACAACATCTATCTGTCCTACAACAGAAGAACACATTGGTCTTGTGTTTCAGCCAGAACAACACTCTATCTGTCCTACAACAGAAGAACACATTGGTCTTGTGTTTCAGCCAGAACAACATCTATCTGTCCTACAACAGAAGAACACATTGGTCTTGTGTTTCAGCCAGAACAACATCTACCTGTCCTACAACAGAAGAACACATTGGTCTTGTGTTTCAGCCAGAACAACACCTATCTGTCCTACAACAGAAGAACACATTGGTCTTGTGTTTCAGCCAGAACAACACCTATCTGTCCTACAACAGAAGAACACATTGGTCTTGTGTTTCAGCCAGAACAACATCTATCTGTCCTACAACAGAAGAACACATTGGTCTTGTGTTTCAGCCAGAACAACATCTACCTGTCCTACAACAGAAGAACACATTGGTCTTGTGTTTCAGCCAGAACAACATCCTATCTGTCCTACAACAGAAAGAACACATTGGTCTTGTGTTTCAGCCAGAACAACATCTACCTGTCTACAACAGAAGAACACATTGGTCTTGTGTTTCAGCAGAACAACACCTATCTGTCCTACAACAGAAGAAAACATTGGTCTTGTGTTTCAGCCAGAACAACATCTATCTGTCCTACAACAGAAGAAACACATTTGTCTTGTGTTTCAGCCAGAACAACACCTACCTGTCCTACAACAGAAGAACACATTGGTCTTGTGTTTCAGCCAGAACAACACTATCTGTCCTACAACAGAAGAACACATTGGTCTTGTGTTTCAGCCAGAACAACACCTACCTGTCCTACAACAGAAGAACACATTGGTCTTGTGTTTCAGCCAGAACAACACCTTCTGTCCTACAACAGAAGAACACATTGGTCTTGTGTTTCAGCCAGAAACACATCTACCTGTCCTACAACAGAAGAAACACATTGGTCTTGTGTTTCAGCCAGAACAACACCTACCTGTCCTACAACAGAAGAACACATGGTCTTGTGTTTCAGCCAGAACAACACCTACCTGTCCTACAACAGAAGAACACATTGGTCTTGTGTTCAGCCAGAACACATCTATCTGTCCTACAACAGAAGACACATTGGTCTTGTGTTTCAGCCAGAACAACATCTACCTGTCCTACAACAGAAGAACACATTGGTCTTGTGTTTCAGCCAGAAACAACATCTATCTGTCCTACAACAGAAGAACACATTGGTCTTGTGTTTCAGCCAGAACAACACCTATCTGTCCTACAACAGAAGAACACATTGGTCTTGTGTTTCAGCCAGAACAACATCTATCTGTCCTACAACAGAAGAACACATTGGTCTTGTGTTTCAGCCAGAACAACATCATCTGTCCTACAACAGAAGAACACATTGGTCTTGTGTTTCAGCCAGAACAACATCTACCTGTCCTACAACAGAAGAACACATTGGTCTTGTGTTTCAGCCAGAACAACACCTATCTGTCCTACAACAGAAGAACACATTGGTCTTGTGTTTCAGCCAGAACAACATCTACCTGTCCTACAACAGAAGAACACATTGGTCTTGTGTTTCAGCCAGAACAACATCTATCTGTCCTACAACAGAAGAACACATTGGTCTTGTGTTTCAGCCAGAACAACATCTACCTGTCCTACAACAGAAGAACACATTGGTCTTGTGTTTCAGCCAGAACAACACCTATCTGTCCTACAACAGAAGAACACATTGGTCTTGTGTTTCAGCCAGAACAACATCTATCTGTCCTACAACAGAAGAACACATTGGTCTTGTGTTTCAGCCAGAACAACACCTATCTGTCCTCAACAGAAGAACACATTGGTCTTGTGTTTCAGCCAGAACAACACCTATCTGTCCTACAACAGAAGAACACATTGGTCTTTGTTTCAGCCAGAACAACATCTACCTGTCCTACAACAGAAGAACACATTGGTCTTGTGTTTCAGCCAGAACAACATCTATCTGTCCTACAACAGAAGAACACATTGGTCTTGTGTTTTCAGCCAGAACAACATCTACCTGTCCTACAACAGAAGAACACATTGTCTTGTGTTCAGCCAGAACAACACCTATCTGTCCTACAACAGAAGAACACATTGGTCTTGTGTTTCAGCCAGAACAACATCTATCTGTCCTACAACAGAAGAACACATTGGTCTTGTGTTTCAGCCAGAACAACACCTATCTGTCCTACAACAGAAGAACACATTGGTCTTGTGTTCAGCCAGAACACCACCTATCTGTCCTACAACAGAAGAACACATTGGTCTTGTGTTTCAGCCAGAACAACATCTATCTGTCCTACAACAGAGAACACATTGGTCTTGTGTTTCAGCCAGAACAACATCTACCTGTCCTACAACAGAAGAACACATTGGTCTTGTGTTTCAGCCAGAACAACACCTATCTGTCCTACAACAGAAGAACACATTGGTCTTGTGTTTCAGCCAGAACAACATCTACCTGTCCTACAACAGAAGAACACATTGGTCTTGTGTTTCAGTGGTTTGTCTGTTACTATGGAGATGTTGTCATTTCTTTCTTCTCCAGACTCCGCCTCTGTTCTTGACATGTGTGTTAATGAATGAGCGCATTTTGGAATTGTCAACTTTTTCCAGAGATATGTTGGCCTCTTGCAAAAGCCAGATCCTCAGCCTTCATGTTTTTACATGTATTTATATAGTGAAATGAAAATGGTTACTTTGTTCAGAAATAGACTACGTTTTCGCAGATAAAATGCCTATTATTCCCATATAATGTTGATAAAAGACCATGAATAAGTTAAAGGTTTATTTTGATAATATCCCCGGCTAATAATTTGATGCRTTAGGCTAAAGCGTAGGCTGCTGATGGGAATAAGTGTTGGCAAACATTTTCATTTKAAGTCGGTCCACATGGTTGAGAAATTTTCAACTAATTGAATAATTACGTTAGATGATCGTGGTATGAATACGTGACAATTAATCCACACATGGTGTGAGAAGGTGCTATATCTCGAATGATCAAAATACGGGGTAGAAAAATCAAAAATAAAATTGCCTAGACCTACCCATAAGGCGCTGGTCAAAAGTAGTGCACTAAATATGAAATGATCGAATTACAGAATTTTTAGGGTGCCTTTTGGAATGCGCCCCAAAGAGATTTAGTAAACTAGCAACACAACGTAAATCAGTAAATAAATATGAACACAAAATCAATTATCACCTTGGTGAAAACATGCCTGTTATACTTGTCCTGAGCACAGCATATGTACATACTCTCTCAGTGAGTGGCACACAGTATATATAAACCCCCAGTTATTTACTGCGTCTTCTTCATGGTGATGCCGAGATGTTGGTGTTTCATATATATATATATATATATATATATATATATATATATATATATATGGGAGTATATGTGACTCCTTTTGTTTTATATATATAGATTTTTATAGCTTACAGTTTATTCACCGTTAGTCAGCAGCTCTAAACTAAATCATTTCTCTGGGGGTACGCCAGCTCATGCTTTTCTGTAAAAGTATATGTGACAGTGGGATTTTCTATAAATACTCAGCCAAGACGAATAGCTGAGAAGGAGATAGGGGAGAGAGAGAAAGAGAGGGAGGGAAAGTGTGAGAGAGAGAAGGAGGGAGAGAGAGAAGGGAAGAGAGAGATAGGAGAACACAAAGAACAAAAAAAAAACAGAGCAAAGTAGGAATGCATTTGGTCCTGAACAGAGGGAGTACACAGTGGCAGAATACCTGAGCCACTGTGAACTGACCAAATTGTAAGATAATCTTTGACTATGTACACGATCCAGTGAGCATAGGCCTTGCTATTGTAAAATAAGGCCCGCATACAGACCTGCTCTTCAAGAGAAGACAGGCTAGTGCACACTGCCCAGCAAATGAGTGAACGGAGCTCACACTTCCTATATGACCATATTGAGGTGAATGAGGTGAGAGAACTGAGGGCTGCCCCATGTGTATACCTATTAGAGACACATATTTCCCTCCGATTACACAGATCCCACAAAGAATCAAAAACAAACGCCAATTATGATTCAAACTCACATATCTACTCGGTGAAATACCGCAGTGTGTTAAGTAATTAAGGTAAACTACCTATAAGACTATTAATCTTGTTTTGGGTATCTGTATGTAAACTGAGTTGAAATCTAGCTAGTAGCGGGTACCGCTAATAGCGTATTCTATCGTTCGTCACTTGCTTCTGAGACCTGAAGTAGTTGGTTCCCCTCCTGCAAGCCGGGTGCTTTTGTGGAGCGATGGGTTAACGACGCTTCGTGGGACTGTTGCTTGATGTGTGACAGAGGTCCCTGAGTTTGCGCGAGCGGATGGCGGGGACGGTCTAAGTTATAGCTGGACAGTGTACTTACTACATTTAGTATTTTGAAACTCTTGACTTACTCGCACTACATTCTAAAGAAAATAATGTACTGGTTTTACTCCAAGCATTTTTTCCTTGTACGCGCAAAAGTACTCGGTTACGACAGTTTTGAATGCTATAGCAGGACAGGCAATGGTCCCAATTCCAACAACAATGTTAAATGATCGTTTGACGCAGGTTAAAGAAGTTGTGACAGTGTTAGTGTAATGACCTTAGGACACAGAGGTTAGACATGTTAAATGACCTTCAGGGACACTAGAGTTAGAATGTTAGTAATGATCTTCAGGGACACTAGAGGTTGAATTAAATGCCCTCGGAACAGTGGCCTTCAGCATTGTTATGTAAGCATTTCAGGACACTCAGAGGTTTGATGTTAAAATGACCTTCAGGGACACTAGAGATGTTTGAATTGTTAAATGATCCTTCCAGTGACTAGAGGTTTTAGAATGTTAAATGATCTTCAGGTGACACCTAGGGTTTAGAATGTTAAATGACCTTCAGGGACACTAAAGGTTCTAGAATGTTAAATGACCTTCAGGGACACTAGGAGGTTTTAGAAATGTTAACCTGGACCCTTCAGGACACTAAGGTTTAGTAATGTTAAATGAGCTTCAGCGACACTAGGAGGTTAAGATGTTATAATTCTTCAGGGACACTAGAGGTTATAGATGTTAAATGACCTTCAGGCACTAGAGGTTTAAGATCGTTAAATGACCTTCAGGCAACTAGAGGTTTTAGAATGTTAAATGACTCTTCAGGGACACTAGAGGTTTAGAATGCGTTAAATTACTTCATGGCACAGGAGGTGTTAGAATGTTAATGACCGTCAGGGTACAACTAGATGTTTAGAATGTTAAAATGACTCCAGGGACACTAGAGGTTTAGAATGTTAAATGACCTTCGGGACAACTAGAAGGTATTAGAAATGTAAATGGACGCTTCAGGGACAACTAGAGGGTTGTTAGAATGTTAAATTGAACCTTCGCGACCACTAAGAAGGTTAGATATGTTTAAATGATCTTTCAGGGACACTATATTTAAGAATCTTACGGGCTACTGCTGTACTTTACTGTACTGCCTACTGTTACTGCTACCTGTTACTTACTACTCGCGTTACTGTTATGCTTGCTGTTATGTTACTGTATACTGCTACTGTTTACACTACTGTTACTACTACTGCTGTTACTGTTACTGCTGCTGTTACTGTTACTGCTTTACTGTTACTAACTTGTTACTAGCTACCTGTTCTACTTACTGCTGTTACTTTACTAACCTACTACTGTTACTGCTACTTTACTACTACTGCTTGTACTGTTACTTTTACCTGCTACTGTTACTACTACTCTGTTACTGCTACTGCTGCTGTTACTGTTATCTACTACTGCTGGTTACTTTTACTGGCTGCTGTCACTGTTACTGCTGTTACTTTACTGTTACTGTTACTGCTTACGTGTTACGACTATGCTGTTACTGTTACTGTATGCTACTGTACTTATACTGCTGTTACTGTTACTACTACTACGTACTGCTACTTGTCTACTACTAACTGCCTGTCACTGCTTACTGTTACTACTACTGCTGTTACTGTTACTGCTGCTGGCTACTGTTATCTGCTGTTACTGTTACTGTTACTGTACTGCTACTGTTACTACTCTGCTGCTTACTGTTACGCTGGCTTACTGTTACTTGCTACTGTTCACACTACTGCTCGTTACTGTTACTTGCTGCTGTTACTGTTACTGTACTGCTACTGTTCTGCTTACTGTTAACTTATCTACTGCCTTGAATGTTACTGCTGCTGTTACTGTACTGTTTACTGTTATGTTACTGTTTACTGCTGCTGTTTACTTTACTGTTACTGCTGTTACTGTT
>NW_019950770.1:6413-7429 GCF_002910315.2 Salvelinus sp. IW2-2015 | reverse complement strand
TGTGAGTCAGTGTGTAGTTGTCTTTAACCCAGCACTAATATGTTTAATGTGAGTCAGTGTGTAGTTGTCTTTAACCCAGCACTAATATGTTTAATATGAGTCAGTGTGTTTGTTTGTACGTGCAAACATGCCTCTGTGCTCTGGGGTCAATGTAATGTAATACTGTCTGTGTATGTGTGTGTAAGAGTGAGCGTGTGTGTGTTGTGTCCACTTTCATGACTGGTGTTTATGTGGGTTGATCATGCAGTGTATTGTGATGACGCAAGACTCCCTCTGTCTGCCTGAGTATGCAATGTATTGCATTCCCTTCATATGGTGTGTGTGTATGTGACACACTATCCCTGTGTGTATTTCAGGCGGGCTGGAAGGAGAACCATGCCACATTTATGAGTGAACTGAAGAACCTGCAGGCGTCTGGACTGACCACTCTGGGTCACGCTCTCCGCGCGGCCTTTGACCTACTCAACCTAAACCGCCTTGTCTCTGGCATCGACAACTATGGACAGGTATTCCTGACACTCACCCCTCTACACCTTTAAATATAACATACTTTAGTATAAAGTACATCACCCAGGTCATAGAAATAGCATGTTTTCCCCCCAACAAATCATATGGAATATCAGGCAATAGTTAACTTTTTTAAACATATTATTATGCACAAGCATTTTGTACAATAGCATGCAATACAGTGCATATAGATTTGAGGAATATTCCGTTTGTGTATGTATTTGTGTATATCAGCCAATATGAGCAGCATTAGACCATTCGGGCTAGGCTAGCGGTGAGCATCGGGAGTATGTAAATCTTCTTAGTGTTTCTCGGCAGGTAGTATAGTGGTTAGAGGCAGGTAGTATAGTGGTTAGAGCGGTGGGCCAGTACCCGAAAGGTTGCTGGATCGAATCCCCGAGCTGACAAGGTAAAAATCTGTCATTCTGCCCCTGAACAAGGCAGTTAACCTACTGTTCCCCGGTAGGCTGTCATTGTAAATAAGAATTTGTTCTTAACTGACTTGCCTA
>NW_019950770.1:0-813 GCF_002910315.2 Salvelinus sp. IW2-2015 | reverse complement strand
TTCTCTCTCTCTCTGTCTCTTTCCCTGCAGGTCTTTGTGAACAGTAGTGGAAAGCACAGTGACCTAGCCCAGCCCTTTGGGTACCTGAAGGCCAGCACCACTCTCTCCTGTGTCAACCTCTTTGTTATGCCTTACAACTACCCAGTTGTTTTGCCACTCCTTGGTAAGTGAGATTGTGGATGTCTTCTATGCTGAAGCTGTAACAGTATACAGCCATACATTAGCGACATTTGTGGGGTGTTTCTGTTATATGTATTTGAAATAGGTATTTAAATTACTTTTGAGTATTTTGTCATTTGTGTTTGGAAGGCCTGAGAACCTGACTAAAATCACCATGTATTTGGAAGGCCTGAGTACCTGACTAAAATCCCCATGTATTTGGAAGGCCTGAGAACCTGACTAAAATCATCAATGTATTTGGAAGGCCTGAGAACCTGACTAAAATCACCATGTATTTGGAAGGCCTGAGTACCTGACTAAAATCCCCATGTATTTGGAACACCTGAGAACCTGACTAAAATCCCCATGTATTTGGAAGGCCTGAGAACCTGACTAAAATCCCCATGTATTTGGAAGGCCTGAGTACCTGACTAAAATCCCCATGTATTTGGAATGAAGACGCCTGAGAACCTGACTAAAATCCCCATGTATTTGGAAGGCCTGAGAACTGACTAAAATCACCAATGTATTTGGAAGGTCTGAGTACCTGACTAAAATCACCATGTATTTAGAAGGCCTGAGTACCTAAATAAAATCCCATGTATTTGGAAGGCATGAGTACCTGACCAAAATCACATGTATTTGGAACGCCTG
>NW_019950769.1:0-7434 GCF_002910315.2 Salvelinus sp. IW2-2015 | reverse complement strand
CGTTCAGGTCTGGAACTCCACTATTCAAATAACATCATTAAACAACCACTCCCAACTAGTTCAGGTGTCGGATTCACTCCACTGTCTTCAATAAACGGATCACAACATTGTTGTTGATGTTGTTGAAGGTGGAGGTTCCAGACCTGACTGTTGTTGTTGATGTTGTTGAAGGTGGAGGTTCCAGACCTGACTGTTGTTGTTGTTGAAGGTGGTGGAGGTTCCAGACCTAATTAATAATTCCTTTTCTGATATCTATGCCGAGGAACTTGAAGCTCTTGACCCACTCTGCTACCGCCCAATCAATGTGGATGGGGGCGTGCTCGGCCCTCCGTTTCCTGTAGTCCACAATCAGCTCCTTTGAATTGCTGACGTTGAGGGAGAGGTTGTTGTCCTGGCATAGCAAGCTAGTGAGGGGAGGGGCACAGTAGGCAGGTTGGCCATCAGGCAGACCGAGTCAGAGCTGTGTACTATGCCTGTCTATCAGTATAGGCAGGTTGGCCACCAGGCAGAACTGTGTACTATGCCTATCTATCATCAATCAAAAGCTGTATCTCGCAATTTCTTGGCTTGCAATGTTTCGCAACTTCAGTAAAGCAGGGCCTATCATCAATGAAGAGGATGTTGAGCTGAGAGAGATGCAACACTCCGCTCTCACCCAGTCACACACAGTATCTGCACACACAGGTTGGCTTCACGCTGTCCACAGAGGAGAAGTCAGGGCACCAAAACAGCAGAGAAGTTTAGACATGAGATTCAATGCTCTTCGTTGTTGAGGGAATTGACCCACTGTCCTGTTTACTTTCTGCATCTACATTTTTTTTTTAAATACTGCATTTTGTTTGGGGATTTTTCCTAAATGTTAAGGATCTCAATTTCGTTTAAATGTTTGCACACCTGATTATGATGATGATATTGTTGTAATTGAAGGTGGAGGAGGAGGAGGAGGTGGTGGAGGAAGAGGAGGTGGTGGAGGTTCCAGACCTGACTGTTGATGATGATGATGATGATGATGTTATTGAAGGTGGTGGTGGAATTGGTTCCACACAGAACTGTTAATGATGATGATGTTATTGAAGGTGGTGGTGGAGGAGGAGGTGTTGGAGGTTCCAGACCTGACGGCGGAGGTGGAGAAGACAGTGTCCCAGCAGGCCATCCAGCTGCTGGGGAAGGAGATGAGAGGGAAGGGCATCCCTGTGCCTTCACCACGCCAGCCTTGTCCCCGCCCTGAGACAGCCCTATCCCACACACTACACATGGAACGCCCTCTCACTCCAAACCTAGCACTACTCCAGGAACCATCGTTACTCTTGGAGACCCCTCTCAGCCCAGCCCTGGCCCACGACCCAGTTCTGTCCAGTGACCAGGAGCTGGACCCTCTGTGGCAGCGGCAGAACAGAGTGGCAGCCTCCCTCCTGAACCCTCTGCATCCGGGGAAACGCTTGCTGAGCTACAGTGACTCAGCCCTGTATAAGCTAGACCCCAGACGAGACCCAGACCAGGAGCAGAACCAGGTCTGGAGCATCCCTTGCTGCAATCCTCTGACCCAGCACCAACTAGCCACAGCCTGGGAGCCCCCCATATCCCCTAGCCTCCCTCCACAGCACCACCCCTTCTCCATGGGAGAGCAGACAAGGGAGGAGAGGCGAGGAGGACAGGACAGGAGTTCTAAGGAGAGGTATCACCAGACCCAGAAGAACATGTCTCCTCTCTTCCAGAGACGGAAGCAGCTCTGTGAGGGCCAGCGAAGTCTGTCCTTTGGGTTTGGGGGTAGTCTGTCCAAGCCCTCAGGAGAAGAGCTGTCAGAGGGGAGGCCGTGGAGAGGAGATATGCCTGTGATGAGCCTTACAGGAGGAGAGGAGTCTGTGTGTGGGGTAGACAGGGCTGGAGACAGAGAGGACAGAGAGGACAGGGAGAGGCTGACGGAGGTCCCTGTCGTCACCCTGTATGCTGAGCTGCCCATGGAAGCCAGACGTCTGCTGGTGGCCAGAGCTCTGGCTTTGGGCCTGAATGATGAAGATCTCCGCTACAAGGTCTCAGTGTGGCAGGTAAGACATGACAGTTAAGACATGACGACAGGTAAGACATGACAGTTAAAACATGACGACAGGTAAGACATGACAGTTTGACTGACGTGGCAGGTAAGACATGACAGGTAAGACATGACACTTTGGCTGACGTGGCAGGTAAGACATGACACTTTGGCTGACGTGGCAGGTAAGACATGACACTTTGGCTGACGTGGCAGGTAAGACATGACAGTTTAACTGACGTGGCAGGTAAGACATGACAGGTAAGACATGACACTTTGACTGACGTGGCAAGTAAGACATAGACATGTTAGATGACGTGGCAGGTAAGATATTAGAGTGGTAAGACATGACAGGTAAGACATGACACTTTTGACTGACGTGGCAAGGTAAGACATGACACTTTGACTGACGTGGCAGGTAGACATGACACTTGCGCACTGACGTGGCAAGGTAAGACATGACATTTTGACTGACGTGGCAGGTAAGACATGACAGTTTAACTGACAGTGGCAGGTGTGAAGTAGACATGACTTTGACTGAAGCCGTGCAGGTAAGACATGACACTTTTTGACTGACGTGGCAGTAAGACATGACACTTTGAATCGACGTGGCAGGTAAGACATGAACAGGTTTGACTGACGTGGCAGGTAAGACATGACAGTTATGACACTGCAAAGTGGCAGGTAAGACAATGACAGGTAGACATGACACTTTGACTGACGTGGCAGGTAAGACATGACTATTGACTGACGTGGCAGGTAAGACAATGACACTGTTGGAACTGACGTGGCAGGTAAGAAGACGTAATTGAGACAGTTGACTCTTTGAGACTGACTGACTGCTGGCAGGTAAGAACATGACACTTTGACTGACGTGGCAGGTAAGACATGACAGTTTGACTGACGTGGGGCAAGGTAAGACATGACAGTTTAACGTGAACGTGGCAGGTAAGACATGACAGTAGACATGACTTTGACTGACGTGGCAGGTAGACATGACAGTTTGACTGACGTGGCAGGTAAGACATGACAGTTTTGACTGACGTGGCAGGTAAGACAATGGACAGTTTGACTGACGTGGCCGGTAAGACATGACAGTTTTGACTGACAGTGGCAGGTACTAGCAATAACATGAATCTATTGACTGACGTGGCAGGTAAGACATGACACTTTACTGACGTGGCAGGTAGAACATGACAGTTGACATGACGTGGAACAGCAGGTAAGACATGACAGTTTTGACTGACGTGGCATAGGTAAGACATGACACTTTGACTGCCGTGGCAGGTAAGAAATGACACTTTGGAGCATGACAGTGAGCAGGTAAGACATGACAGTTTGAACACTGACGTGAGTCAAACGTTTAACGGCAGACATCGATCACGGGAGACAATGACATAATTACCTGACATCGGTACGCATAAAACATGACAGTTTGACTGACGTGGCAGGTAGACCTGCATTTGACTGACGTCAGGTAGACATGACACTTTGGCTGACGTGGCAGGTAAGCGCACTGACACTTTGGCTGACGTGGCAGGTAAGAGCATGACAGTTTGCTGACGTGGCAGGTAAGACATGACAGTTTAACTGACGTGGCAGGTAAGACATGACAGGTAAGAATGACACTTTGACTGACGTGGCAGGTAAGACATGAACTTTGACTGACGTGGCAGGTGACAATGAACATTTGACTGACGTGGAAGGTAAGACATTGACAGTTTGACTGACGTGGCAGGTAAGACATGACAGTTTAACTGACGTGGCAGGTAAGACATGACAAGGTAAGACATGACACTTTGACTGACGTGGCAGGTAAGGATCCGCACTTTGACTGACGTGGCAGGTAAGACATGACACTTTGACTGACGTGCAGGTAATGACATTGCTGCGTGGCGGGACTGCTTTGACTGACGTGGCAGGTAAGAAATGACACTTTGGCTGACGTGGCAGGTAAGACATGACAGTTGTACTGACGTGTCAGGTAAGACTGACAGGGAAGACATGACGTTTACTGACGTGGTAGGTAAACATGACAGTTTGACTGACGTGGCAGGTAAGACATGACAGTCTTATGACTGACGTGGCAGGTAGACATGACACTTTGGCTGACGTGGCAGGTAAGACATGACACTTTGCTGACGTGGCAGGTAACATTGACATTAGACTGACGTGGGCAGCGTAGACATGACAGTTTGACTGACGTGGCAGGTAAGACATGACAGGTAAGAATGCTTTGGACTGACGTGGCAGGTAAGACATGACAGTATTGACTGACGTGGCAGTAAACATGACAGTTTGACTGACGTGGCAGGTAAGACATGAAAACAGTTATGACTGACGTGGCAGGTAAGAACATGACAAGTTTTGACTGACGTGGCAGGTAAGACATGACTGCTTGTATCTAGTTTTGTAACTCTTTATCTGAGTTTCACATTCAGTGTGACATTGTGATTGGTGTTTACCAGACCTGGGGTCAGATACTATTGAAATATTTTCTGCGTTTGCTTTAGCTGCCTGGAGTGCCAGGTTGGCGTTCAAGGTTGACACCGTTTGAATTGTGGGACTTTTTTCAATTTGCTTCCATTGCAATAGGCAGCTCAATCAAAACACAGATGAAGTATTTGAACCCAGGTGTGATGTTGACTACTAATACAATAGTGTGTGTGGTCCGGCAGACAGGACTAAACTCCAGAGAAGGAGCCTGGGAGAGGCTGAGTCTAGAGAGAGACCCCGTGGTGCTGGCTGGTCTCATGTGGTCCTGGCTGAGCGCTCAAAGAGCCATCATCCCTCCCTCAGCATGTCCAGGCCCTGGGCCAGAAAAACTACAACTCTCAGCATGCCACTCAACTCTCTGGAGAAGGTATGATGATGTCATGTACACACAATATCCCATAATGATAGTGAAAACAGGTTTTTAGACATTTTTGCAAATATGGGTTGTTGCGTATTTAATATGGGTTGTCGCGTGGTTACTGTGGGTTGTCGCGTGGTTAATGGTGGGTTGTCGCGTGGTTACTGTGGGTTGTCGCGTGGTTACTGTGGGTTGTCGCGTGGTTGCTGTGGGTTATCGCGTGGTTACTGTGGGTTATCGCGTGGTTACTGTGGGTTATCGCGTGGTTACTGTGGGTTACTCGCGTGTTACTGTGGGGTTATCGGTGTACTCGTGGTTATCGCGTGGTTCTGTGGGTTATCGCGTGGTTCTGTGGGATTGTCGCGTTGGTTACTGTGGGTTGTCGCGTGGTTACTGTGGGTTGTCGCGTGGTTACTGTGGGTTATCGCCTGGTTAATGTGGGTTATCGCCTGGTTACTGTGGGTTTATCGCGTGGTTACTCGTGGTTAGGTGGTTACTGTCGGTTATGCGTGGTAGTGTATCGCGTGTTACTGTGGGTTTCGCCTGGTTACTGCGCGTGGTTATCGATGTGGTTAATCGCTGTTATCGCCGGTGGGTTATCGCCTGGTTATCATGTGGGTTATCCGCTGGTTACTGTGGGTTAATCGCCTGGTTAATGTGGGTTATCGCCTGGGTTACTGGTGGGTTGGTTCGCCTGGTTACTGTGGGTTATCGCGTGGTTACTGTGGGGTTATCGCGTGGTTACTGTGGGTTATTTCGCGTGGTTACTGTGGGTTATCGCGTGGTTACTATGTGGGTTATCGCGTGGTTACTGTGGGTTTATCGGCGTGGTTATGTGGGTTATCGCTGGTTACTGTGGGTTGTCGCGTGGTTTCCTGTGGGTTGTCGCGTGGTTACTGTGGGTTATCGCGTGGTTACTGTGGGTTATCGCGTGGTTACTGTGGGTTATCGCGTGGTTACTGTGGGTTATCGCCTTGTGTTACTGTGGGTTATCGGCCTGGTTACCTGTGGGTTATCGCCTGGTTACTGTGGGTTATCGCCTGGTTACTGTGGGTTGTCGCGTGGTTACTGTGGGTTGTCGCCTGGTTACGGTGGGTTGTCGCCTGGTTACGGTGGGTTGTCGCGTGGTTTCTGTGGGTTGTTGCGTGGTTGATATGGGCTGTCGTGTGGTTAATATTGGTTATCATATGGGTTATCGTATGGTTGATATGGGTTATTCGTGGCTAATATAGGTTATCACTTATTTCATATGGGTTACCGCGTGGTTAATATGGGTTACCGCGTGGTTAATATGGGTTACCGCGTGGTTAATGTGGGTTACCGCGTGGTTAATGTGGGTTACCGCGTGGTTAATGTGGGTTACCGCGTGGTTAATATGGGTTACCGCGTGGTTAATATGGGTTACCGCGTGGTTAATATGGGTTACCGCGTGGTTAATATGGGATACCGCGTGGTTAATATGGGTTACCGCGTGGTTAATATGGGATACGTCGCGTGGTCGGTGTGGGCCGTCGCGTGGTCGGTGTGGGCCGTCGCGTGGTTCATGTGGCTTGTCACATAGAGTGTGTAAACCGTAGAATTAAAAATAAATTATATTTGCTATGCATTTAGCAGACTTTTGTCCAAAATGATTTAGTCATGGGTACATATATTTTACGTATGGGTGGTCGCTGGAATGTAACCCACTACCCTGGCGTTACAAGCTCAGTGTTCTACCAACTGAGCTACAAGGAACAGGACATTGTGTGGTTAAGGTAACCGTTCCTCTATACCTCCCCGGGTCAGGTGATATATAATAGAATTTAAATATTTCAGTAACTTTCCCCAAATTCTTAGATTTTTCAGGAATCCCGGGAAATAAACAGGAAATCCAGAATCCTCCAACCAGAATTTTCAGGAAAACCTGAGAATTTTGGAACCCTAATTCTCTATGTCTGTTCATTGTCGTCCTGTCCTCCAGGGCCACAGACTGACCCTGCTCTGCATCCTGGACTGTGCTGCTCATCTGCTGGCCTTACCTGACAAGGAGGAAGCTGACTTCCTCAATCGCACCATCAAGGTGTTCACTAAGGTAAGTACTGGACAGAAAGACATGTGAACAACTATCCCTGTTATTCAGAATAAGAAAGCCATGTGATGTGTTCTAAATGTCGCCCTGTTCTCTATATAGTGCACTACTTTAAACCAGAGCCTATGGCACGCTGTTCTCTATATAGTGCACTACTTTAAACCAGAGCCCTATGGCACGCTGTTCTCTATATAATGCACTACTTTAAACCAGAGCCCTATGGCACGCTGTTCTCTATATAGTTGCACTACTTTAAACCAGAGCCCTATTGGCCACGCTGTTCTCTATATAGTGCCCTACTTTAAAACCAGAGCCCTATGGCACGCTGTTCCCTATATAGTGCACTACTTTTAAAACCAGAGCCCTATGGCACGCTGTTCTCTATATAGTGCACTACTTTAAACCAGAGCCCTATGGCACGCTGTTCCCTATATAGTGCACTACTTTAAAACCAGAGCCCTATGGCACGCTGCAAATTCCCAT
>NW_019950768.1:0-7441 GCF_002910315.2 Salvelinus sp. IW2-2015 | reverse complement strand
TACTGTTGCATTTACAATAAACAGCACTTCACATTTGACCTGCAGCTCTAGCAGGCAAAATTTGACGAACTGACTTGCTTAGAAAGGTGGCCATCCTATGATGATCCTTTTTGTGTCTGTGTGTGTTGTGTGTCTTCCGGAGTCTGAGCTTAGCTTTGGTATTTTTTCCGTAGTGTGCTTGTACCGAATAAGATCCAATCAGGAACAAATTTACAATCCTGAAAGAACAATGAAATACATTTTTGATTTTTGTCAGCAGAGCAGTGAATACAATCAGACTATTTCTGAAGAAGTATTCCTGAACTATTCCTGCAAACCACCTGGAACACTGAGGAAGAGGACATGATGCTTTCAAGTGATTCAAGGCACATACTGTATATGGAATGCAACAAAAGCAACACATGCTTCCAACCTTCTTTATTAAATAAAAACAACTTATATATAGTTCTTAATCCTAGTTAAATACAGTAAAACCATTTTTTTTTGTTCCTGCCAGTCTATTGCTTGGCTTCTGACAGGTCTGTGAGGACTCACCAGGATCCCTAATTCACTTACTGTTTTTTTTCTTTTTTTTCCCTCCCACCTTTATATTAACCACGTAGCAAGTTGAAACATTCTCATTTACAATTGCAAACCTGCCAAGATAAAGCAAGAGTCGTACACATACAACAACACAGAGTTACAACATGGCAGTAAAACAAAACATACAGTCAATAATACAGTAGAAAAATAAGCTCGATATACATGTGAGCAAATGAGGTGATATAAGGAAGCTAAAGGCAAAAAAAAGTCAGGTGCGAAGTTAATAAAAAATATAGCAAGTAAAACACCTGGAATGTAGATTTGCATTGGAGAATGTGCAAGTAGTATAAAAATGGGTGCAAATGAAGCAAAATAAATAAATAAATAAATAAATACAGTAGGAAGAGGTAGTTATTTGGGCTAAATTATAGGTGGGCTATGACATGTACATAATCATGTGACTGCGCTGACAGCTGCGTGCTATAAAGCTATGAGGGAGAAGTGTTTCCAGTCTGTAGAATTTTTGGTGTAGTTCGTTCCAGTCATGGGCCAGCAGAGAACTGAAAATAGGCGCCAAAGGAGGAATTGTTTTGGCTGACCAGAGAAAATACCTGCTGGAGCGCAATGCACAGTGGTGCTCTATGTGACAGCGAGCTGAGATAAGGGGGACTTTACTGCAGGTCTTAGATGAACTGGATGCAGTGGTTTGCGACGATAATGAACGAGGGCCAGCCAACGAGAGCATACAGGTCGCAGAGGGTAGTATATGCGGCTTTGCGTGACAAAACGGAGCACTGTTGATAACTCATCCAATTTATGAGTAGATTGGAGCTATTTGTAAACGACATCGCCGAAGTCAAGGATCGTAGGACTGGCAGTTTACCAAGAGAGGTAATGTTGCCAACAGATGAAGGAATGCTTTGTGCGAAAGAGGAAGCCAACATTCTAATTAACTTTGATGAGATGTTTGATGCTGAGTCTGGAAGAGAGTTTACAGCTAACCAGAACACTTAGGTTTTGTAGTTGTCCAATATTCTAAGTCAGAACGTCCAGAGTAGTATGCTGGGCGGTGGCAGAGGCCAGCACAATGTGAATAGCATGCATTTAGTTTACTTGCATTAAGAGCAGTATGGAGGCCACGAAAGAGAGTTGTATGGCATTGAACTCGTCTGGAGGTGTTTAACACAGTGTCCAAAGAATGGCCACAAGTATACAGAATGGTTCGTCTGCGTAGAGGTGGAATCCCAGAGACTCACAGCAACAAGGAGCGACAACATTATGTATACAGAGAAGAGAGTCAGCCAAGAAATTAACCTCTGTGGCACCCCCATAAAGACTGCCAGAGGCACCGGACAACAGGCCCTCGATTATGACACACTGAGACTCTATCAGAGAAGTATGGGAACCACGAGCAATCATGTGAGAAACCAAGGCTATCGATCTGCCGAATGAGGAATAGTGGTATGACAGAGTCGAAAAGCCTCTGGCCAGGTCAATGAATACGCTGCACCAGTATTAGTTCTTATCATGGCGGTTAACATATCTTTTAAAGACCTTTAGTTGCCGCCATACCAGCTCTGAAACCAGATTGCATAGCAGGGAAGGTCGGTGCGGATTTGAAATCCCGGTAATATGTTTGTCTGACTTGCTTCAGAAACCTATTAGAGAAATGCAGATAGAATAATAATATACCGTCTGTAGCAGTTGGTAAGAGAGTCTCCCCCCTTTGAAGAGGAGGGTGAACACGCAGCTGCTTCCAAGTCTTTGGGAATCTCAGACGACACGACAAGAGAGGTGAACAGGCTAGTAATAGATTGCAACACCAATTTCGCGCCAATCGTTTTAGAAAAAAGTTCCAGATACTAATCTCTAAGCCCGGCTGATGCTAGGGTCCAATCTTGCAGAGCTCTGCAGAACATCAGCTGAAGCTGGATTTGGAAGCAACGGAGAAAGGAGCTTGGCAGCGGTTCTGTGGCCCGGGGTGCAGTGCTGGCCTTGACCGGAGGTAGGGGTAGCCAGTGGAAAGCATGGCCAGCCGATAGAAAAATGCTTATTGAAATTCTCAGTATAGTGATTTATCCTTGACAAGATTTCCTACTATCCTCAGTCAGCGCACTAAGTGGCCCAGGTTGGCTGACAAAAACACTGAAAGAAAGCATTCCCCCAATCAAAGCAAAGCTGTCTGGATTGTCTGAAAGTCAATTTATTGTTCCCTGTATTTCATCAACAGGACCTGCGGTGAGGTCTAATACCATCATTAGCCAGTACACTTAACACACACACTCGGGCGAGCGCGACGCACCACACGCGGCCACACACCCACACAGGCCCACCTAACCCCCGAATATTGTCCAGTCCCAAATAAACGCTAAATTAAAACATCCAACATCGTGTTTTCTGATAATGAGGAGTGTCAACCCATTCTGATACTAATACAACGCCCCAAAAATCAGACTAGACATCAGCCATACGTCCTCGGGCAGACACCTCCTTTTTTGTTTCTACTTGTCAGAACAGAAGCTGATCCTCGCGCACCTGTATTCATACATTACCTGTAACTGTGTGGTTTATTCTTAGAGAAATTAAGAATGTTCTGCTTATTCCATAGTATTCTTTAAAATATATGGCCCTTGACTATATAACGCAAGTTGCAAGTCTGCCTAAATTTGATGGTTGGAATCGACACACAGCCATATAGCCTCGGCATGCCAAGCACAGAAAAATACAAAATAAAAAGGTTCACAGCATTTTCAAGGACCTGAGCTATTAATTATTTGTTTTGATTTATTACATGTGATGTTAATGTCACCAATATACAACGGTGGTTTAATCCTGAATGCTGATTGGTTAAGAACGCATTCCCCACCCCGGTTGTCTTTCCACAAAGTTCCCACCGGCTAAATCTATGATGTTAAATGCCTACTCATACCTAACTCTTTCCATCGATGCATCGCGCCAAGATCCACTGTCTCATCAGCCCAGCAGCCAAGTCGATAAAAACATCTCCACTATAAAAGTACTATAGACATTACCAACATCCTATCTTATAGCCAACACAACATTTCAGTTTTTCACAACAGCAGAATTATTAACATTGGCAAAAACCTCCCTGCTTTGTGTTGAGTCTGTGTTTGAAATTCTGCTCACTGACGGTACCTTACAGGAAATTGTTGCAGGAGTACAAGAATGAGGTAGTCATCAAAAACACATGTTAAAACACTGCATTGTATTCAACTATCAATTGACGGATAAGCACATTTTTACTCACATATTTTAGGCTTGCATAACAAAGGAAAATTCAAACTAATTTCGACTCAAAAGAGATTCATTTTTCAATTTTTTATTAATTTTAAACATTTATTAAAAAACATTCATTCACCACTATTACATTTTGAAAGATATGTGCAATAGCCACTGAAACCCAAAACAACATCTCAAATCTTCAAAGTCATTTAAAATTCAATGCATGTGACCACAACACAAAATGTTAAAAGTCAAATGGGGCAACACCGCGTGTGAATTCTTCTGTAAGCACAATGAACACATTAGCTAGCAGTTAGCCTTGTATTTTACTAGCAAGTCAGTAAGAACAAATTTCTTACTTTCAATGATGCCTAGGAACAGATGGGTTTACATGCCTTGTTCAGGTGAAGAGACACAACATATTTTTGCTTGTCAGCTGCAGGATTTTCAGACATACTCTGCAATCTATTCGTTACTCCAGTCCAACACTCTAAGCCACTAGGCTACCTGCCGTTATAACCACATTGATCTGTAACAAAAGAGCTGCATTTTACAGTAGCACACTATAATCAACAGAATACTAGTCACCTACCTAAAACATACATTAATACATTCACAGCTCCCCCTAACATCGGCAAGAGATCTATTGTCTAAAATCCACGCCGCTAAAACGCCCATCAACGCCAGTGGATGCCAAACAATTCAACTTCCGTATCCCAATTATGAAAAGCTACCAAACATTTACCACCTGGCCCACAGCTTTTTAGCGTGCTTACAGTATACACCGATTCACTCCGTTCCCTCCACCCGACAACACGAGAGCCTGACCACCTATACATCACGTCAAAACAGTGCAGACAGAATAACAACAGTTAGCTCCATTTGAATGTCTTTCCGTCAAAAACCACTGACAACCTTTGACAGATCACAATCAACGAGCAACCTGTCGGGCTGTACCATAGCCTGATACAGTAAAACTGCACGCCCTCAACCGCAAAATCTCTCCAGAGTTGTGCGTCTGACAACGCATCACCGGGAAAACTACCTGCCCCATACAACTACCACGCACCCGATGTCACAGGAAGCCAAAAAGATCCTCAAAGGACAACACACCAGAGCCCTCCCCGCTATCATCCACGAAGTAGTCAGTACAGGGCATCAAAGCTGGGACCGCAACTGAAAAAACCAACTCTCCTCAAGGCCATCAGACTGCTAAACAGCGAATCACTACTCAGAGAGGCTGCTGCCTCATTGGACCAATCACTAGACACTTTAATAAATGGATACACTAGTCACTTTAAATAAGCCACTTATAACTGTATTCACATATCTTACAATACTCATAACATAAATGTAAGATATACGTATTAATATACCATCTATCACCCTCTCTATCGTCACCGGCCTCGCCCACTACATCCACTATTCTTATGTACATAATTCTCATCCTCACTCCATTAATTTGTGTTCATTACCGATATAAGAACCATCGTAAACACCAACTAGTTTGACATTACTCACTCTGAACTAGAAGCACCATTTCGCTACACTTTGCATATAACATCTACTAAACCAATGCTGTATGTACAAAACACTTTATACTTCACAGCGCACTCATGTCAGCAGGAGCTAGCCATCAACACAAGCTAACCACCAAATAACCTTTACAACTGAATTATGAAAAGACTGACCACCACTACCGGCACGATATCGTGTCATTAATTACTTTGACTCAAATTTACATTCTTAAATATAATGCATAAAATGATGCCAGCTGATGTATGATTTTTTAATGCTAAGAAACCGCCTGCCTTGGTCCTGCCATATCCACACGTTCATTACTATGGGATTCGTAGATCGAATTTGAAATTGACAACAATGTTGCAAGTTGCGACAATACAGCAAGTTATTAAAATGTACTCGAACATTCTGGTGCCATTTTTCACAGATTAATTGTTCAGTTCCATAATTTCATCAACCGTATTCCTCATTTCATCTAATTCTTCACTCAGAAAATTTCAGAAATTATAACTCATCCTCACTGCAACTCATTTTAATAAAGTACACACCGAGTTACTGTCTTCTCCTTTTTGTTCTTCTTCATTACAATATACTCCACTGATCCCTAATCAAATGGATGTCAATTACATTTTTTCTTCTTTTCCTTAACACCAAGAGGCAGGCGCTATTCTGGACATCCAATAGTCTTAGTACTTGCCGCAGCTCCGAACACTGTTACCTACTAGCAGTGACTTAGCCTTTTCCATGGCGAAAAGAAAATAAAAATAACTGACGATTACATAATTCTTTTGAGTTTCATACTCAGCCAACATTCTTCCCTCAAGCAATGTCCGTTAAAGAAGTTTAATCATTCTCGTCTCCACTTAATATTTGTGTATTGGAAAATGACCAGGCAGGAACGGATACAATATAGATTTCGTGCTCTACGAAGCATCAACGGCTCAGCCGCGAAGTGGTAGGCTATACAAGTTCAAAGAACGGGACCGCCGAGTGCTGAAGCGTGTAGCAGGTAAAAATTGCAGAGCGCTGAGCCTTGTGCAACGTCAGCACAAGAACTGTTCGTCTGGAGCTTCATGAAATGGGTTTCCATGGCCGAGTAGCCGCACACAAGTCTAAGATCAYCAYGCGCAATGCCAAGCGATGGCTGGAGTGATGTAAAGCTCGCCGCCAGTGGACTATGGAGCACTGGAAACGCGTTCTCTGGAGTGATGAATCACGCTTCCCAATCTGGCAGTCCGACGGACGAATATGGGTTTGGCGGAAAAGTTTGGTGGAGGAGGAATAATGGTTTAGGCTAGGCCCCTTAGTTCCAATGACATTCTAGATGATTCTGTGCTTCCAACTTTGCAACAGTTTGGGGAAGGCCCTTTCCTGTTTCAGCATGACAATGCCCCCGTGCTAAGCCAGGTCCATACATAAATGGTTTGTCGAGATCGGTGTGGAAGAACTTGACTGGCCTGCACAGAGCCCTGACCTCAACCCCATCAAACACCATTGCGATGAATTGGAAAGCTGACTGCGAGCCCGGTCTAATTGTCCAACATCAGTGCCCGACCTCACTAATGCTCTTGTGGCCGAATGGAAGCAAGTCCCCGCAGCAATGTTCCAACATCCAGTGGAAAGCCTTCCCAGAAGAGTTATTGCAGCAAAGGGGGGACCAACTCCATATTAATGGCCATTATTTTGGAATGAGATGTTCGACAAGCAGATGTCAATATAATTTTGGTAATGTAGTGCATTTTGAGAGCCTAGCAGAGACATATGACATGTTCTCTCCCAAGCACCCATGTAGAGGATGATAAATGTGTCTCTCCATCTTGCAATGTGGGATGAGGCTGAGTTATCCTCTCTCTTTTTGCCTCAATGCAACCTGTTACTGCTCAATGTACAACAGATACAGGAGTGCATCCTAAAATAACTCTGCAAGACAGATATCCACATACGGCTGGGTGGCAGGCTGGTGAAGCCTGGGCCTGGTTTCAAAAAGATTGGAATGAAGGAAGAAGCGAGAGAGAGAGAGAGAGAGAGAGAGGGACAGAGAGAGTGAAGCGACAGAGAAAGAATAGTAAAAGAAACTGAATGAGAAAGCATGTCTTGGGATGTTGAGAAATATAATGGAGGAAAAGAGAGTACATCTAAGATTGAGGAGAGAAGG
>NW_019950767.1:6072-7442 GCF_002910315.2 Salvelinus sp. IW2-2015 | reverse complement strand
CCCCCCCCCTCCCTAAAAACCTTGAGAGAGTAGTCTGTCTGCAGTCTGTAACTATGCCAGGGTTGGACTCCAGAAAGAGAGAGAGTGCTTCCTCATTATCGGGATGAATGTGTCCCAAATGGAACCCTATTCCGAATCTTTACATAGGGCGCTGGTCAACAGTAATGTACTATTGGGAATAGAGTGCCATTTGGGGCGGAGACACATGGACTTCTCTTTAAAGGGGTTATTACAGTGATTCTCCTGCTATATTTAGGTTCTGGAGTCACTTCTTCACCAGAGCTGGCTGTTGGTTGCCGGCCCAATCCTGGTTGTTAGAGATACAGTGTGTATTCATAAGTGCACACCATAGCAAATCGTTTCACAATGAAAACAAGTTTCGATATCACTTTGTAATAACTCCATGTAATAAAGCATTTATAATGGATCAGTAAATAGTTTATTCATCACTTATTCATCATTACTCATTCATAAAATGTTTAATATAAAGTCAGCAAAAAAAGAAACGGCCCCTTTTCAGTACCTTGTCTTTCAAAGGTAATTCAAAAAAGTCCAAATAACTTCACAGATCTTCATTGTAAAGGGTTTAAACAACTGTTTCCCATGCTTGTTCAATGAAGCATAAACAATTAATGAACATGCACCTGTGGAACAGTCATTAAGACACTAACAGCTTACAGACGGTAGGCAATTAAGGTCACAGTTATGAAAACTTAGGACACTAAAGAGGCCTTTCTACAGACTCTGAAAAACACCAAAAGAATAAAGACAGCGCTACAGGGAGACAGGACGGACAGCTGATCGTCCTCGCAGTGGCAACGTGTAACAACACCTGCACAGGATCGGTACATCCGAACATCACACCTGCGGGACAGGTACAGGATGGCAACAACAACTGCCCGAGTTACACCAGGGACGCACAATCTCTCCATTAGTGCTCAGACTATCTGCAAAAGGCTGAGAGAGGCTGAACTGAGGGCTTGTAGGCCTGTTGTAAGGTAGGTCCTCACCAGACATCACCGGCAACAACGTCGCCTATGTGCACAAACCCACCGTCGCTGGACCAGACAGGACTGGCAAAAAGTGCTCTTCACTGACGAGTCGCGGTTTTGTCTCACCAGGGGTGATGGTCGGATTCGCGTTTATCGTTGAAGTAATGAGCGTTACACCGAAGCCTGTACTCTGGAGCGGGATCGATTTGGAGGTGGAGGGTCCGTCATGGTCTGGGGCGGTGTGTCACAGTATCATCGGACTGAGCTTGTTGTCATTGCAGGCAATCTCAACGCTGTGCGTTACAGGGAAGACATCCTCCTCCCTCATGTGGTACCCTTCCTGCAGGCTCATCCTGACATGACCCTCCAGCATGACAA
>NW_019950767.1:0-2089 GCF_002910315.2 Salvelinus sp. IW2-2015 | reverse complement strand
ACAGGTACTTTATAAATGTTTTGAGTGGCCAGGTAGTATTTTCACAATATATAGTTTTTATCTCAATATCAAATCATTTCTGGGTAACCTTAAAATGGTCAAAAGAAACAAAAAATAGCTTCTTAGCAAAGAGAAATTTCTCAAGAAAGAATTTTGCTAGGACTGTCTGGGAGTGATCTGGGTGGGAGGGAAACCTAAAAAACTACAGTAGCTGTTATTGACAGAGAGTGTAGGAATTCTTTCTTAATGGTCTATTAACTAATTTACCTCCAGGCAGGCCAAACTTCATCACACCAAAAACAGGCAACAAAAAAAAGTAGAAGGTCTTACACTAAAAGGCATTATCATAATTTCCACAATTTCACAGTATTATTCCAACCTCCATTATTGGGAAAATATATATAAAACACAGGAAAAATCTGTGTGTTGACTGCGCTGGCCTTTAAGGAAATATATCAAACATTTATTCACGAAAACTGTTGTAAAACAAACTTGTGCAAGGACATGAGGAAAAGTTGTAATGTAGAGGTCTGCCACCAGACTGATTTATTCATCCCGCTCCTGCCTGCACCCGCTCCCGCCCTCACCGCAGCTTTTCACTGCTGGCTTCTCTCCGACTCCCACCTGCTACTGCAAGAACTGACTCCCAAACCCAACTGCAGTTCCGCAATGTCTTTTAGGCTATGTGGAAGAGCTCACTCCACCCTGTCTCCCACGGAATGCAGCCCTCTATTGTAATGTGAATGTTTGGCTAATGTTGTCAACTCGGTGGTACCTGTAACGTTCGTCTTGCGGAGAGAGATTGGACCAAGGCGCAGCGGGTGATGAAGACATGAATGAATTTATTTAACAAGACGTAAACGAACACTAACACGAAAATATACTTGAAAAATTACAAAACAACAAAACGATGTAGACAGACCTGAACTTGAGCACTTACATAAACACGAAGAACGCACGAACAGGAACAGACTACACAAACGAAACAGTCCCGTGTGGTAACACATACAGACACGAGATACAATCACCCACAAACAAACAGTGAGAACATCCTACCTTAATATGGTTCTCAATCAGAGGAAATGTCAACACCTGCCTCTAATTGAGAACCATATCAGGCAACCCATTTAAACCAACATAGAAACACATAACATAGAATGCCCACCAACTCACGCCCTGACCAACTAAACACATACAAAAATAAGAGAAAACAGGTCAGGAACGTGACAGTACCTATAAAGTGTAAATAGCACACACTTTAGATGAGGCCACGCAAAAAGACTAATGATTATTAAATGGTTTAAATGACCTATATTAAACATCTTATGAATGGAGTAATGATTAATAAATGATGAATAAACTATTTACTAATCCATTACAAATTCTTTATTACGTGGAGTTATTATAAAGTCCTACAAGAGTTTCTATTGGACATATTCAGGTAGGTCCCTGCCCGCTTGGTTCAGTTAGGTTTCTGTTGAAGACAGTGTGCATGACTGGAATTTTCACGGAAGTCCTTCTGTTGATTATCACTACAGTACATGTTGATGCAAATTATACATACAGTATAGGCCTTAATTTTGTAAAGTCAAGATTTGGCCCTGTATATAGACAGTGCGTATGGACAGTGTGCGAGTAGGCCCTTTGATGAGCGTTTCATTTATGTGTATGTGCATCACTGTGATGAGTTACAGTACCAGTCAAAAGTTTGGACACACCTACTCATTCAAGGGTTTTTCTTAATTTTTTACTATTTTCTACATTGTAGAGTAATAGTGTAGTCATCAAAGATATGAAATGACACATAATCATGTAGTAACCAAAAAAGTGTTAAACAAATCTAAATATATTTTATATCTGATAATCTTCAAAGTAGCCACCCTTTGCCTTGATGACAGCTTTGCACACTCTTGGTATTCTCTCAACCAGCTTCATGAGGAATGCTTTTCCAACAGTCGAAGGAGTTTCCACATATGCTGAGCACTTGTTGTCTGCTTTTCCTTCACTCTATGGTCCCACTCAACCCAACCCCCCCCCCCAAAAAATGTATAGTACCACTAAGCGCAAACCAGATGGGATGGCGTATCGC
>NW_019950766.1:0-7452 GCF_002910315.2 Salvelinus sp. IW2-2015 | reverse complement strand
CCTTGACTTGTTCCTTAAGCCATTTACTGCCACAACTTTGGAAGTATGCTTGTGTCATTGTCCATTTGGAAGACCATTTGCGACCAAGCTTTAACTTCTGACTAGTCTTGAGATGTTGCTTCAATATATCCACATATTTTCCCGCCTCATAATGCCATCTATTTTTGAAGTGCACAGTCCCTCCCACAAATCTCTCTCTTATTGGAGTGGCCATCACAAAGCCCTGACCTCAATCCTATAGAACATTTGTGGGCAGAACTGAAAAAGCGTGTGCGAGCAAGGAGGCTTACAAACCTGACTAGGTTACACCAGCTCTGTCAGGAGGAATGGGCCAAAATTCACCCAACTTATTGTGGGAAGCTTGTGGAAGACTACCCGAAACGTTTGACCCAAGTTAAACAATTTAAAGGCAATGCTACCAAATACTAATTGAGTGTATGTAAACTTTTGACCTACTGGGAATGTGATGAAAGAAATAAAAGCTGAAAAACATCCTTCTCTCTACTATTATTCTGACATTTCACATTCTTAAAATAAAGTGGTGATCCTAACTGACCTAAGACAGGGAATATTTACTTGTATTAAATGCCAGCAATTGTGAAAAACTGAGTTTAAATGTATTTGGCTAAGGTGTATGTAAACTTCCGACTTCAACTGTATACTGGAAACTCACTCTACATCCTTAGATGAAGTTGCGTGGAAAAGGGAATGGGGTGGTGAAACAATTTTCTGTCATGGACAAAGGAACTCAAAAGGTGTGATGATATTAATTAACAAAAATGTCGATCTGAATGTGCAAATAGTCAGGAATGATTCGCATGGAAGGTGGATCCGTTTGAATATGAAAGTGGACAAAAAATTGATTTTAGTCATTAATCTATATGGTCTAAATCAGGATGATCCATACTTCAAAAATATGTATACCAATTTATTGAACTTACAGGCCACAAATGATCATTATGGTAGGAGACTATAACACAGTGTTAAGTACCTCAATGGACCGTAAAGGTAATCACTCTACAAACTATCATCACCGTGCCATTAAGGAAATCACAAATATTAAATAAATATATAAAGGTTAAAAAAATTATGGACACATTAGAAATTAGACATTAGAAATAGTGGATATTTAGAGACTAAAAAACCCCGACCTAGTGAGGTATACGTGGAGGAGACTTAATCAAGCTAGTCGTCTTGACTACTTTCTTGTCTCTTTCTCTCTTGCATCAAAGGTTAAAAAGGTTTTAATAGGAGACMGAATGCGATCGGATATTCATCTAATTGGCATTCACATAACTCTTATAAATTTTCCACGTGGACGGGGATATTGGAAATTTAATCAAAGTTTACTGGAGGACAACTTATTTTTAACTAAGACAAAATAATTTATAACTGAATTTTTCYAGTATAAAATCGGTTCAGGAAATCCCCTTATTGTTTGGGATACCTTTAAATGTACCTTCAGAGGTCATTCAATTCAATATTCATCAATAATAAAAAAGCAGTTTCTGGCTACAGAGACAAGAATACATGAACAAATAATACAGGTAGATGGCAATAAAACCGATACTACCGAGATATAAAATAAGTTAGAGGAAAAACAAAAAGAACTTGAGGAACTTATTCAAGAACAATCTAATGTAATCTATTAYAAAAATACAACTTTTACATTACCCTGCAGTTTACCTATAAAATGGGCTGATGGTGAAGTAGACATACTTGGTATTCATATCACAAAATATATATAAATAAGCTTTCCACAATGAATTTCAATAGAAAACTTGTAAAAATAGACAAGATCCTGCAACCATGCAGAGGTAAATACCTGTCTATTTATGGAAAAATTGCCCTGATTAACTCCTTTAGTCATATCTCAGTTTACTCACTTACTTATGGCACTGCCTACTCCTGATGATTTGTTTTTTCAAATCATATGAGCAAAAAATATTTTGCTTTATCTGGGACGTTAAACCAGACAACATAAAATGTGCCTATCTATATAATGATTATGAATTGGGTGGGTTGAGTTTATTAAATATAAAAGCACTAAACCTCTCTCTAAAGGTTTCACTTATTCAAAAGTTTTACTTGAATCCTAAATGGTTCTCAAGTAGATTATCAAGTAGAAAAGCTCATCCATTGTTTAAAAATTGCCTTTGTGCAGATTGTCATGTCTCATGCCCCAGACCATGACGGACCCTCCTCCTCCAAATCGATCCCGCTCCAGAGTACAGGCCTTGGTGTAACGCTCATTCCTTGACGATAAACGCAAATCCGACCATCACCCCTTGTGAGACAAAACCACAACTCGACAGTGAAGAGCAATTTTTGCCAGTCCTGTCTGGTCCAGCGACGGTGGGTTTGTGCCCATAGGCGACGTTGTTGCCGGTGATGTCTGGTGAGGACGTGCTTTACAACAGGCCTACAAGCCCTCAGTCCAGCCTCTCTCAGCCTATTGCGGACAGTCTGAGCACTGATGGAGGGATTGTGCGTTGCGTTCTCTGGTGTAACTCGGGCAGTTGTTGTTGCCATCCTGTACCTGTCCCGCAGTGTGATGTTCGGATGTACCGATCCTGTGCAGGTTTGTGTACACGTGTCTGCCACTGGGAGGACGATCAGCTGTCCGTCCTGTAGCCGCTGTCTTAGGCGTCTACACGTACGGACATTGCAATTCATTGCCCTGGACACAACTGCAGTCCTCATGCCTCCTTGCAGCATGCCTAAGGCACGTTCACGCAGATGAGCAGGACCCTGGGATCTTTTCTTTGGTGTTTTTCAGAGTCAGTAGAAAGGCCTCTTTAGTGTTCTAAGTTTCATAACTGTGACCTTAATTGCCTACCGTCTGTATGCTGTTAGTGTCTTAACGACGTCCACAGGTGCATGTTCATTAATTGTTTATGGTTCACTGAACAAGCATGGAAACAGTGTTTTAAATCCTTTACAATGAAGATCTGTGAAGTTATTTGGATTCTACGAATTCTTTGAAAGACTGGTCCTAAAAAAAACTGAAAGAACTAAAAAAAAAACTGAAGGACAAGGACACTAAAATCATAACAGCAATGCCAACTGTATATGTTTGTGTGCATGTCTGGCACTATACACGTGTGTGTGTTCTTGTATGCTTTTATTTGAATGAGAGTGTGTGTATATGCTTGTGTAAAAACACCTGCATGCATCAAACTTGAAATGAACGTTAAACATCACAGCATAGTTGAAAGTATGTGTTGCATAGAAACCTGAAGTGGGTGGCCAGCAGAGATAGATGGGATGGGCTGAGGGTTAGGATTGTGGAATTAGAGACAAGTGGGAGTGGAGTTGCTGTGCGGGAGATAGAATGATGGTCAAAGATAAACGTTTTTTTTTGCTGAACTTTTTTTTAAAAAGGGATTTCTCTTTTTGCTGAGTTTACTAATAATCTTAGTAAAAGTATTTATCTTCAACTCACAATCTTTGATTCTATTCAATTAGATAGATTGAATTGTACGTTAAACATCACAGCATAGTTGAAGATATGTGTTGCATAGAAACCTGAAGTGGGTGGCCAGCAGAGTAGATGGGATGGGCTGAGGGTTAGGATGTGGAATTAGAGACAAGTGGGATGGAGTTGCTGTGCGGGAGATAGAATGATGGTCAAAGATAAACGTTTTTTTTCAAGTCTGAATAAAACATAATAAAAAGTAGTTTGAATGACACTAATGCAGTGTTTTTACAACTAATGCCGGTTTGCCTGAGGCTGATGCCATGCAGGTTTTTTACACATGCATATACACACACTCTCATTCTAAATAAGCATACAAAGAACACACACACATGTGTAATAGTGCCAGACATGCACACAAACATATACAGTTGGCATTGCTGTTATGATTTAGTTGTCCTTGATGTCCTTTGTTTAAAAAAAAAAATGTTTTAAACTCCTCAGCCACTCAGAGTCATCGTGTGTTTGAAGCATGAGAAAAAGGTGTTGTAGCTCGTCGGCTAGGGCGGCGTTGATGAGCTAGCTAACGTCAGCTATACTAGCGATGATAATCAAATATACATAACCAGCTGTCTATGGTCTAGCTACCGTGTATACTCTTCACCATTGGGACCAATGAACTCCAGCACCTATTCTCCATGATAGGGCCTTCGGCAGGATGCAAACAATAGTTGGCTTTGCATCCTGCTGAAGCATGCATTGTTGAGCGGAGTCTCAAACAGCAGTAATTCTTTGAACCGCTAGGAGCTATGAAACAACAGCGAGGGGGTAATTTGCACATGAAGCTTGACAAAAGCGCTTGAATTGTCCGACATAATTGTAATCCAAACCCAACCTTCATTTACTCTTATCCTATTTACACTTTAGTCAAATTTGACATTTAGAATACATCTTTGACTCGTATCAATGCCACATGAGCGTTTTCAAAGATTAGTTGGTATTAAGGGCAGTCACTCTCTCTCTCTCTCTGATGCACTGTTTGTCAATCTAATTAACATAAGGAGAAAAAAAGTGTTTAAGCTAGAGATGTTTTTTTGCATGGCTGCGTCTAATCCACCACATCCGTCTGTCTGCCTTCTGCATCTGCGCGTGGAAAGTGGCAGAGCTACAGCACTGTTTGTCAGACCAGAGGTGCGTTCAACTTCTGTTTGCGATGCTCATGCAATTTTTTATATCTTTTTTTGACACTTTGTTGAAAGTTTTTAACACGAATGTTCCATTTCTGTTAGTTTCTGTTAGTTCTTGGCAAAAACTGAAAGTGTATGCCGAGAGAAGAGCAGCTGGAGTAGGTTGGAAGATTTTTTGATTTTGTCTGATAGTATTGAAGCATTGCTTCCCCTACTAGCAATCACTATTGATGGGATTGAAGATGAGTCCGGGAGAGTACTGAATTGTGGAGAAGTTGATCCCGACATACAGTGAGTGACCTTTTCCTTTCGGCTCACTTTCGGATGGTTGGTAGACCTTCCAGGTAATTTGCAATACATTTGCATATTTCAGATGTATTTTATGATATGTGCATCTTTAACAATGTCTGAATGCTGTTAATTTCCTGTATAAAATCAATCACAATACAAAAAAGGCCAGCCCCAATGATCTAGCTGGCTAGCCAACCACAGCTTTGCAGTCTCCATTCGCGTTGTTTGTCAGTAGGATTGCTCTTATGCAACTGAAAAAAATACAACACATTGTGTATGTGTGTATATACAGTGGGAGAACAAGTATTTGATACACTGACAATTTTGCAGGTTTTCCTACTTACAAGCATGTAGAGTCTGTATTTTATCATAGGTACACTTCAACTGTGAGAGAAGGAATCTAAAACAAAAATCCAGAAAATCACATTGTATGATTTTTAATTAATTAATTTGCATTTTATTGCATGACATAAGTATTGATACATCAGAAAAGCAGAACTGAATATTTGTACAGAAACCTTAGTTGCAATTACAGAGATCATACGTTTCCTGTAGTTCTTGACCAGGTTTGCACACACTGCAGCAGGATTTTGGCCCACTCCTCATACAGACCTTCTCAGATCCTTCAGTTCTTCAGCCTTTTATTCCTCCAAACACGGCGAGTGGAGTTTGAGAAAAAGCTCTATTTTTGTCTCATCAGACCACATGACCTTCTCCCATTCCTCTCTGGATCATCCATGTGCATTGGAAACTTCAGACGGGCCTGGCATGCGCTGGCTGAGCAGGGGGACCTTGCGTGCGCTGCAGGATTTTAATCCATGACGGCGTAGTGTGTTACTAATGTTTTCTTTGAGACTGTGGTCCCAGCTCTCTTCAGGTCATTGACCAGGTTGTGTAGTTCGGCTGATCCCTCACATTCCTCATGATCATTGATGCCCCACGAGGTGAGATCTTGCATGGAGCCCCAGACGAGGGTGATTGACCGTCATCTTGAACTTCTTCCATTTTCTAATAATTGTGCAACAGTTGTTGCCTTCTCACCAGCTGCTTGGCTATTGTCTGTAGCCCATCCAGCTTGTACAGGTCTACAATTATCCCTGATGTGTACACAGCTCTCTGTCTTGGCATTGTGGAGAGGTTGGAGTCTGTTTGATTGATGTGTGGACAGGTGTCTTTTATACAGTAACGAGTTCCACAGGTGCAGTTATACAGGTAATGAGTGGAGAACAGGAGGCTTCTTAAAGAAAACTAACAGGTCTGTGAGAGCGAATTCTATCTGTTGGTAGGTGATCAAATACTTATGTCATGC
The DNA here is from genome assembly GCF_002910315.2 of Salvelinus sp. IW2-2015. Classification (NCBI taxonomy): domain Eukaryota; kingdom Metazoa; phylum Chordata; class Actinopteri; order Salmoniformes; family Salmonidae; genus Salvelinus; species Salvelinus sp. IW2-2015. The sequence continues at coordinate 1,247 of NW_019950766.1, read as the reverse complement.
AATTAAAATGCAAATTAATTACTTAAAAATCATACAATGTGATTTTCTGGATTTTTGTTTTAGATTCCGTCTCTCACAGTTGAAGTGTATATGATAAAATGACCAGACCTCTACATGCTTTGTAAGTAGGAAAACCTGCAAAATCGGCAGTGTATCAAATACTTGTTTCTCCACTGTATATATATCAAAATTTAGGCCAATAAATGTTTGTGTCCAGACAATGTAATGTTTTACAATAATTACCAATAATAACACTGAACAAATATATAAACCCAACATACAACAATTTCAAAGATTTGACTGAGTTACAGTTCATATAAGAAATCAGTCAATTGAAATGCTTCATTAGGCCTATCTATGGATTTCACATGACTGGGAATAAGATATGCATCTGTTAGTCACAGATACCTTAAAAAACATATCCTTCGCATAGAGTTGACCAGGCTGTGATTGGGCCTGTGGAATGTTGTCCCACTCTCGTCAATGGCTGTGCAAATGCTGGATATTGTCTTGAACTGGAAAGCTGTCCTACATGTCATCCAGAGCATCCCAAAATGCTCAATGGTACATGTCTGAGTATGCAGACCATGGAAGAACTGGGACATTTTCCAGCTTCCAGGAATGTTTACAGATCCTTGCGACAAGGGCTGTGCATTATCATGGTTGAAACATAAGGTGATGGTGTGGGTAAATGCACGACAATGGTCCTCAGGATCGTACAGTATCTCTGTACATTCAAATTGCCAGATAAAATGCACATTGTGTTTTTGTCCGTAGATTATGCCTGCCCATACCATAAACCACATGGCTCTGTTCACAATGTTGACATCAGCAAACTGCTCGCCCACAAAGATGCCACTGTCTGCCATTTGCCGGTACAGTTGAAACCAACCAGTATTCTCCGTTGAAGAGCACACTTCTCCAGCATGCCAGTGCCATCGAAGTGAGCATTGCACACTGAAGTTGGTTACGACTCCGAACTGCAGTCAGGTAAGACCCTGGTGGGAAAGGGCCAGATTTACCCAGAGCTACAGAGAAGCATATTAGTTTCTTTAAAAAAATAACCACCAGTCAGGATACAGAAGCTCAAGAAGGTAACCTTTTATATATGCAGAAAAAAATAAACATATATTTTACATTGATTAAGCAGAATGATTATGCTCTACGATTGCAGAAAAGGTATTTCAGGTGTTTGAAAACAGCTAATTCTCCAACTTTTAAATTTTGTTATTTTTATTTCACCTTTA
>NW_019950765.1:0-7452 GCF_002910315.2 Salvelinus sp. IW2-2015 | reverse complement strand
AATTTAACGGATTTACAGTTTGAATCGGGACAGCAGCAGCCAATCAATTGTGCCAGCTGAGAAAGAGTTGCGCGTCGTCAGTGCAGAGGAACGTCGGCGAGTGAATTCAGATGGAGCCCTTGGAAAGATGTTCCCCCAAAATTATTATTTTCGGATATAAAGACTACGATGTAATCAACAGCAAACGGATTGCAACTTGCAAAACACGCGGGAAGAAAATTACAGACGGAGGCGCAACAAACTTCCAACTTTGTTCGACATTTGAAGCTGCACAAAGAACGGTAAGTCGTGGCTAATATAACCGACAGCTATATCCCTTCATAACTTTGCCAGTGTAGCATGTTGGCTAACGTAACGTTAAATCAATGAGCCTCCACACAGTCAGTCAGTGCGGGAACGTGATCATTGCACCCAAGATTGAGCTACTTACAACTGGCTAGGCAGTTGGTAGCCTAAATCCTGCCTGATGTTACTGCTGTTCCTAAAGCCATTGACATACTGTTAGCCTACTGTAACCACACACATAGTGTGTGTGTGTTAAGGTTGGGCGGCTGTGTACAAGCCTACATCGCCCGATTGCGCCCCAAAGCGATCCTCGATAGTCGATTGCTATTGGGGGGGGGGGGTCTTTCTCATGGCTACCCATGTAGTTCCATGGAAATATAAAGTTTATTTGGAAAGTATAAAATATATTTTTAAAGAATTCATGTTTGCATAAATGTAATATACTAACTATTACTTTTGTTAAAATATTGAAATGGAATTACATTTGGTGAAGAGCACATTATGACTTGTTTAGGACTTGAAACTCAACGTTTAGGACTTGAGATTTGATTTGAGACTTGACGGTCTTGACTCGGACTTGTCTGTCTTGACTTGGGACTTGACTGGGACTTGAGTGCTAAGATTTGAGACTTACTTGTGACTTGTAAAACAATGACTTGGTCCCACCTCAGGTGTATAGTGGTGGAGAGGTGTGTTGAGAGACTAGGACTACAAGGTGAAAACACACACACACACACACACACACACACACACACACACACACACACACACACACACACACACACCACCACACACACACACACACACACACACACCACACAACACACACACACACACACACACCGAGTAGAGGTTGGACCAGAGGGCAGCAGTACTGAGGCGCCCACAGAGTTGGCAAGTGTTTTTATTAGGGGGTATAATGCTGAGAGAGATAATTATTAGAGGTATAATGTGAGAGAGATAATATTATTAGAGTATAATGCTGAGAGATAATATTATTTAGAGGGTATAATGCTGAGAGAGATAATATTATTAGAGGGTATAATGCTGAGAGAGATAATATTATTAGAGGGTATAATGCTGAGAGATAATATTATTAGAGGGTATAATGCTGAGAGAGATAATATTATTAGAGGGTATAATGCTGAGAGAGATAATATATTAGAGGGTTAATGCTGAGAGAGATAATATTAAGAGGTATAATGCTGAATATATTATAGAGGGTATATGCTGCTAGAGAGATAATATTATTAGAGGGTATAATGCTGAGAGAGATAATATTATTAGAGGGTATAATGCTGAGAGAGATAATATTATTAGAGGGTATAATGCTGAGAAGAGATAATTATTAGAGGGTATAATGCTGAGAGAGATAATGTTATTAGAGGGTATAATGCTGAGAGAGATAATTTATTAGAGGGTATATGCTGAGAGAGATAATATTATTAGAGGGTATAATGCTGAGAGAGATAATATTATTAGAGGGTATAATGCTGAGAGAGATAATATATTAGAGGGTATAATGCTGAGAGAGATAATATTATTAGAGGGTATAATGCTGAGAGAGATAATATTATTAAGGGTATAATGCTGAGAGAGATAATATTATTAGAGGGTATAATGCTGAGAGATAATATTATTAGAGGTATAATGCTGAGAGAATAATATTATTAGAGGGTATAATGCTGAGAGAGATAATATTATTAGAGGGTATAATGCTGAGAGAGATAATATTATTAGAGGGTATAATGCTGAGAGAGATAATATTATTAGAGGGTATAATGCTGAGAGAGATAATGTTATTAGAGGGTATAATGCTGAGAGAGATAATGTTATTAGAGGGTATAATGCTGAGAGAGAAAGAGTTGATGCGCTGCACACTTGTTTTAATAGCATCATTTTTTATATTTGGGCTTGGGGAGGGTATCAAGTCAGGTCGAGTCATAAGGCTCAAGTCCAAGTTAAGTCACGAGTCATTGGTGTTAAAGTCAAGTTGCAAGTCATCATATTTGTGACTTGAGTCTGACTCGAGTACAAGTCATATGACTCGAGTCCACACCTCTGCTATACACCATCCATAACTTACTGTGTGCAGAGAGTGCATCGGCCAAGCCCAGCCATCCATCTCCACAAGGTTGAGATGCTGGGGGGGTAGATCAGCAGCCGCTAGCCGAGAGAGGCTCAGCCTGAGCGGGGAGGAGAATGAGGAAGGGCCTGGTGATGGATGGTGGAAGTTGGAGAACTGGGCTGAGGTTACACTTTATCGTGCCCTGCTTTTTACCCAGGCCTATCAGACTCTAGTCTTGGATATCCCAACCTTCGAGCAAAGTACAAGAGGTTGTCAGCTTCTCTCTGACATTTACAAAAGGGGGGAATAAACTGTTCCTTGGAGTCTCAACTCTCCCAACAAATCAGGAGTTTGGGTAGGCGGGTCTTTGGGTATTAAACGGATACGGCAGTGACGTTACCGGTGATGCGCATCCCAATTCTGTCTTATTCTCTGTCCCAACTGACACCGAAAACTAAACGTTTTAGCTGGAGCATTGATAGATTACCGGAAGCAAAACTGTCTGTTTAGAGAGACTAATCGAGCTCTGAGGACAGAGACATAAATATATTGTCTCAGCTCGGAGTGGGCTGGGAGAGAGGGGAGACAGAATCTGGATGTATTGAGACGGTGAACTGGGTGTGCTGTGATTGTACTTGCAAACTTCTACAGGGGTGGCAGGTAGCCTAGTGGTTAGAGCGTTGGGCCAGTAACTGAAAGATTGCTAGATCGAATCCCCGAGCTGACGAGGTAAAAATCTGTCGTTCTGCCCCCTGAACAAGGCGGTTAACCCACTGTTCCCCGGTAGGCCGTCGTTGTAAATAAGAATTTGTTCTTAACTGACTTGCTTAGTTAAAAAAAAAAAATCAGAACACACATTTAACTTATGGCTGCAATCCCGTTGACGGGATGATATGACAACAGCCAGTGAAAGTGCAGGGCGCCAAATTCAAACAACAGAAATCTCATAATTAAAATTCCTCAAACATACATGTGTCTTATACCATTTTAAAGGTAATCTTGTTGTTAATCCCACCAAAGTGTCCGATTTCAAATAGGCTCTTCAGCGAAAGCACCACAAACGATTATGTTAGGTCACCGCAAAATCACAGACAAACACAGTCATTTTTCCAGCCAAAGACAGGAGTCACAAAAAGCAGAAATAGAGATCAAATTAATCACTAACCTTTGATGATCTTCATCAGATGACACTCATAGATTCATGTTCACAATAATATATGTTTTGTTCATAAAGTTAATATTTATATCCAAAAATCTCAAGTTTACATTTGTTGCCATGTCAGAAATGCCTCCAAGAATATCCGGAGAATTTGAAGAGAGCCACCGGTTCAAATTAACATAATACTCATCATAACTTTGATGAAAGATACATGTTTTACATAGCATTAAAGATCACTTGTTCTTAATGCAACCGTCTGTGTCAGATTTCAAAAATCTTTGACGCAAAAGCACAATTATTAATAATCTGGAGAACAGCGTTCTTAGGCCACAGAAAGCGAAGCCATACAGTTACCTCGCAAATTGTGGAGTCAACAAAACTCATAAAAGCATTATAAATCTTCACTAAACTTTGCTGATCTTTCGTCGGGAATGCACTCCCAAGGACTCCCAGGACTTCACACGATAGAATGGTTGTTGTTGTTTCGTAATGTCCATCAATTTAGTGTCCAAATAGCTATTTTTGTTACTGGTTGTGGTTAACAAATCCAAAGTTCAGTGAAGCGCGTTCAGTTAAAAGCAGACGTACGAAATGTTAAAAGTTCCGTAACAGTCAGTAGAAACATGTCACTATTTGAAATCAATCTTTTAGAATGTTTTTAACATAAATCCTTGAATAACGTCCAACCGGAGAATTACATTGACTTCAGATGAGCGATGGAACAGAGCTCCCTCTCATGTGAAACCGCATGGGTCAGAGCATGGGTCAGGGTCATGGCAAGACCTACAATTCCCCTCTCATTCGGGCCCCTTCACAGTAGAGGCATCAGACAAGGTTCTACAGACTTTGACATCTATGGGAAACTCCATAGTGTTTTCTATCCAAACGATCCTTTATGATTATTCAACTGGATAGGATTTACTCTGGGACCTGGGCCTTCTCCAAGTTGCCACTCGCGCTGAGTAACGTAATACTAGCGTCCTATGATGTTGGTATTGTCGTATGGTTTAGCCCAGTGAGATTGTTACAATGTGGTCTCTGCGTTTCATGTGCTAATTGTCATTCAAGACCGTTCGTCTACTATGTTTTGCTTTATGAGTGATTCATGAGACTCTGTTGAGGTGTCGTGACGTCAGGGTGTGCCGTTATACGTTCGGTTTTCGTTGCATCCTCTGTTGCTTTCTGTGTTCATTCCTTTCTCCAGTACTCATCTCTGCCATAGCATAAGTTAGCGTCGCTTCTTCTTCTGTGCTGTTCTTTGCATTTTCCCTTTACAGTTGGTTTGTTTTTGGTGGGTTTTGTGGTGTGTTGTGGGTTGGTTTTTGTACCGTGTTATGCGGTCGGATCGTCGCCATGGTACATCGGATTCAGTTCATACCCCCAGCTCTGACACTCCTCAGTATTCTCTCTCTGCCTACGAGTCGGACTGTGGTTTCACTCTGTGCGTCGTCCAGCTTAGCCTCGAGAGGCTGCGTCTCTCTCTTCTCTCCTGCTCTCTGCTCCTAACTCTCTCTCTCTCTCTCTCTCTTCTTCTCTCTCTCTCTCTTCGTCGCTCTCCTCCTCTCTTCCTCTCTCTCTCATGTCTGCTCTCTCTCTCTCTCTCGTCTCTCTCTCGCCTTCTTTGCGCTTTCTCGTCTCTCTCTTCTCTCTCTCTCTCTCTCGGTCTCTCCTTCTCTCTCTCTCTTCTCTCTCTCTCTCTGTTCTCTCTGGGTCTCTCTCTCTCTCTTCTCTCTTCTGGTTCTCTCTCTCTACTCTCTCATTCCGTTGTTTCTTCTTCTCTCTCTCTTTCTCTCGTCTCTTCTCTCTTTTTCTCTCGTTCTCTCTCTTTCTCTCATCTCTCTCGGTCTCACTCTCACTCTCTCTCGTCCTCTCTCTCTCCACTCTCTCTCTCACTCTCTCTGTCTCACTCTCTCCCTCTCTCTCTCTCTCTCATAGGCAGTTTTTCTTTCCAAGCGTGTCACTAATAGCCCCTCTCTTCACTATAAGTGGCTGCCTGCAACCTTTGGCATTGTTGCCATGTAAAGGCCCTTACCTGCCTAACGAAATACGGGTGAAAGATGACTCTTGGCTAACCCGCGGCACATTTAAATGAAATGGACGTGCATACTGTAGTAATGATGTTGACTAATGGTGCACTGTCCCTGTAAAAATGACTACAATAAAGAGCTGTGTGTGTGCGTGTGTGTGCTTGTGGTGTGTGTGGGTCAGTGAGGACAAACGCAGCGTGTCTCCCACCGGGGCTATACAAATAGAAACCATGTATGTAACAGTATGACAAACACACACTTTGGGTTCAGCTGTATCAGCTGCAAACCGTCATGTGACCATGTTTCTTAGACATAAAAAAATGTGTTTCTCTTCTTGACGTGCGGATCAGGAGGGACAGGTACTACTTTGCGCTGAACTCAGCCTGTCGTAAGGCATTATCAACACTGTCATAAGGATTATAACACTGTTCATAAGGTATAAAGCTATCAATTAAGGGCATTGATACACTGTCACAAGGGCACTATATGTGGTGTATTGTGGATTGCAACCAGTGACTGCCATTGACTTGGGTTCCTTAGCTGAGGCTAGTGCTGTGTACAGGTAGAGTAACAATCAAATCATTATCATAAGATGTATTTATATAGTCCTTCTTAATATCAGTCTGATATATCAAAGTGGCTGTACAGAAACCCAACAGCAAGCAATGCATGGTGTTAGGAAGCACGGGTGCTTCGACTAGTAAGAATCGTAACAGCCTCTGACCGGGCTGCCTTGGCCCAAGGAACTGGGACTGCTGACTGTCTTAAAACCTTTGAAGCTAGAGGGCAAGTTTATTTTTAGTGTTTGGAAACATAGAACGTTCCCAATGTAAGCTGCCTATTTCTCAGGCCCAGATTGTTAGGATATGCACTACAATTGACAGATTGTTAGATAGAAGAACACTCTAAGTTTCCAAAAACTGTCCAAAATTATTGTTCTGTGGTATAAACAGAACTGATTTTTTGGCATGGGCGAAAACCGAGGGAAATTCCAACGCGCGGAAGTGCCTCTTATTTTGGAAAAATTCCTGTTCCACATTGCCTGCCTTTCCTCACCATTTAAAGGGATATCACCAGATTCCTTTTCCAATGGCTTTACAGGGCGTGAACAGTCATATGACATAGTTTCAGAGCTTTATTTTGAAAAATGAGCAGATTTATCAAATTCGCGATCAGTGGGATAGCCAGATGTCTTCGATTAGTTCCTGCCGCGGAAAGTGGTAGCTTTCGAACATTTTTCTTTATCTCTTGTATTGAATAGTTTTTTACCGTCCGGTTAAATATTATCGATTATTTATTGTTAAAAGACAACCTGTAGGATTTGATTGTATAAGAAAACGTTTGGACATGTTTCTACAAACTTTACGGATACGTATTTGGAATGGTTTCGGTCTGCCCCTCTTATGACCGTCTCGTGTAGCCTGTGATTCTGAACATTAAGCGTTGGTCCGAACCAAATGGAGGTTTTTCGATATATAAAGAATCTTTAATCGAACAAAAGCGAAGTTCATTTTATTGTGTAACTGCGGAGTCAGCGGTGAGTACCAAACATCGAAGATCATTCAAAGGTAAGTGATTAATTTTATTTTGCTTTTCTGACTTTCGTGACCAATTTACAGTTGCTGCTAGGCTATTTGTAGTGTTTTTGTCTTAGTTGATCGATAAACTTCACACACAAACCGCGTTGGGATTGCGTCGCTGTGTTAAAAATATTTTCAAGTAGTAATCTGACATGACAGGTGGGATTAACTTCTTTTGAGGAATAGCATGGGGTTGCTGATCTTTCCCGGATTAGCATAATTTGCTCTTACAGCATTAAACTGCCTCTTAGTCAATTATTGCTCTTACCTTAGTATGCCATTGATAAATAAGTACCAATTGGAAGAGAAAACAATCTCTAGTTTCTAAATTAG
>NW_019950764.1:0-7455 GCF_002910315.2 Salvelinus sp. IW2-2015 | reverse complement strand
GCCACTTATGAGAGAAGCGGGGGGGGGGGGGGGGGGGCTCAGGTGTGGTGGCTGCATCCATGGCAACGTTGTCAACCAAACTGTGCAAGTCAGTGTTTTCCTGAGTTAACTGAGCATCAAAACGTAACACAAGCGCGGTCGAACACAGCCAGCATATTGACCATGTAAATGAACTAACCACAAAAAGATTAATTAAATAACATTTACTTGCTCCAAAACAGACACATATCGCAGTACAGATGACAGACAGCATGTATGAGGAAAAACAAAAGCAATCTTCATTCATATCATACAGCAGCACCTATTGGTCTATACAGAACATGGGGAAATCTACCATTAGACAGGTGGCTGCACTTGGTAATGGTCACTAAAAACACACAAAATATTGAGCAGCAGATTCAATCTTAAAACAGACCAGAGGCCAAAGATATGATTGAGAAAACAAGAGTTTAGGACTCCGAGGAAATGATCAAGCTTTAAAGTATGTACTCGGCAAAAAACAATGGGATGTAGTCAAAAAGCCCACAGAGGGGAAGATGAGATGACAGAAAAAGAAAAAAAACTTAAGGCTCAAGTGTAATTGCAGTTCCCATCAGAAGTCAAGAGGTAATGGTGATCACGATCAAAATGTCAACCAGATTATTCTTCACAGACTAAGAACTCAATCACTGACCAATCATAAGCTTAATTTCCATGCAAACCTTCGAGGCAGACCGAGTAAACACCTGTTAAGAGTCACTGGACACTCCCATCAYAGTAACACTTCAGATAGGAAGTCAACTTCTYCTGGACTGGAAAACTGGWTAWAAATTCTACAACCKGTTTCAGTTTGTCAACCATCAGTGTGAAACTGTCAAGCTTGATTTAATTTCAGTTTTGCCTGAGGATAAACAGCCCCCCCTGCTGGTCTACAGGGGAGGGACAGCCAGCCACAGGAGAGCCAACCTAGCCATGGCTCATTAATAAATGAAAGTACAGTTAATTAATGTTTAGGCTTGGGTGAACAGAGGCCACTTACTGTTATAATCTGTAGATATTAAAGTCTGGATAAGGCACWGCTACCAYCCCCTCCAAACGAACGAGAGCAAATCAGGTGCCATGGTGGTTGAGATGCAAATACTCAGCCGACAAAGAGCTCACGTCAAAACAGAATATACAAGATTCTGCAGAGAACAGAATGGGGGGTAAAAATAAAAAAGTGGTGAGAACARTAGAAATGCAACAAACCTGGAGAATTGTGACCCACCCGTGTCCTCCAAGTGCAACACCAAACATTCAGTGCAGAGAACGGGCTCCCAAATGAGATGGAGGGGTGGAAGAGTAAAGGGTTGAMAACAGCATATTCCAGACTAGTTTTTTGGTAAGGGGACAGTTTTTCCAAAGGACAAAAGACAAAGGCAGTACTGCTACACAGATCTACATGAATCGAAGGCCTGAATCCTGTCCAGACAGTCAGTACATAATCCCTGTAGGAGGAAGGAGCGKGAAGAAAAAAAACWTCCCATCAAACTAATGAAATATATACAAAAATAYTGGGAGGAAAAGCTTTTAAAAATAGAAACCCGTTGACACCATCACAACAGGAAGAAARAACTAATACAAAATATAAAAATTTAAATAAAAAGCGCTCAGCCAACCAATGAAGGGAATACGCAGAGGAAAAAAAGACCTGAAATCAGATTTTACAATTATTTTCTTATAGTACAAGGTAACTCCCCATTTTTAAACAAAGGGATTTCCTGATAGAAAAAAAGACATTAAAAATCAAAGGATAAAACTTCATTTACAAGCACACTGAAATCATATATTTACACAAAAAAAACACATCAAAACTCCCATACACTGGCACGCATTGTTATGTCCTGATTAGCGACAGGCTGCAACCCCAGGGCCCTCCAGGGGGGGGGGGAGAAATCGCTGGCAGGAACACAAGTGAGAGACACTGGACCGCCAAGCCCAAAACCTAAAAGCTGATTGGAGGAGCTCCTGGGGGAAATAGAGCCATATCCTGGCTGTTAATTGGCAAATCGTACAAGAAGCTTTGATTGGTTTACATTAGAAGACACGCTTGCGTTTCAGGTAGGAGTCAGCATAGTGGCCCCCCAGGCCCTGGGAGTGTTGTCCCACGTAGCCCCCTTCTGGGCTGGGCTCTGGAGACGGGATCAGACGCTTGTGACCACCAATGGGAGTCTAGAGGGGGCAGAGACATTACTACTGTAAATGCCATGGTGAAAAACGGGGACAGAACAGGAAATGGCAGACCAACCGACAATGACAAAGAGGCACACTGACCTTCATCCCCAGACCAGATGGGTACAGGTTAGAGTGGCTCACAGGAGGCATGCCCACAGCCTGAACAGACAAACAGTGWTCAGTGATCAAAACAGAACCACAATGCATTGGTCTCATCTAAAAAAGGCACAATATGTACGTTTTGATTTCCAGTAAAGACGGGCGGCTTGGGTCTTTGTGAGCGCAAAACTAAGAGGAACAAACAGGCACAGTAAAGCCCGATCTATCCCTTCAACTTTGACACAGTCCACTCAAACAGAAAGATGCAATATCGAACATCCACATGTGACTTCACAGGATTCTGCTACAAAATCTCTGCAGGACACTCCTCCGCCATTTTGTTTGTCATCGTTCTGCCAGCATGGCTACTGTGGTTATGCAACAATGTACGGCTTCAAGCATATCAGATCATGTGTTGTCCGCATTCGTCTGAGTGGACCAAGGACACCCAGATTTAGCCAATAATTTGACTTAACATTTTCAGCCCAACTGTTACATAACGTTTTAGAATTTAGATTGTCCCCAACATGGGTGCTAGACTAGCCAACAGATGTCAAGACATCTCCGCTAAGTCTAAATAACAGAGGTCATCCTTTATATTTTGATCAGACACTCAATCCTCATTAGATCTGTTGATTACATTGGGAAGAGGCAGAGGAAAAGTCTAAGCAGCAGTGAGGGTGGGTGTCAGTGTGGGCCTACCTTGTTGAGATGGCTGGAGGGGAGGCTGCCGGGGCCGGGTGCCACCGAGCTGTAGTAGGAAGACGAGGGCGGGCTGGGGGGGTAACTATAGTGGGAGGAGGCCTGCTCACTGTAGCCAGCCGGGGTGAAACCAAAACCGCTACGGAGACATTCATCAAGTTATTCTATGCTTGCATGTAGGTACACATGTATATATAAAAATTCAGAGAACAAAGGAGGTGGAATTAAAAAAGGCAAGAGATGCCACAGTTTGAAGGCTGATGTTGAAGTGGAGATGGGAGTGTCTCTTACCTGCTGTCCGAACCGCTTGCCAGAGCTCCAGTGGTCCAGAGCCTCTGCTGATTTCATACAATGCGGCCAGAGGGCCTGGGGAGAAGAGGAGCCAGACGCCATTAAACCTGCTAGCTCTATGTAACCAATTAACACCTGTTTGATCCCTTCCCGCGCCAATCCCGTTAAGCGGGATCGATTTTGACAACCGTCCAGTGAAAATTGCAGAGCGCCAATTCAACCAACGAAAAATCAATAGTCACCAAAAAGAAGGGAATACATAAAAATTAAAGCATCAACTTCTAGTTAATCCAGGCAGCATTGTCAGATTTCAAAAAGGCTTTACGGCGAAAGCAAAACGTGCGATTCAATCTGAGCGACAGTGCCCCGCTGGCAGGTGGCAACAAGTCAGAAATAACATTAATAAATTGCCTTCTTTGAAGATCTTCTGTTGCACTCAAATGTTCCAGAAACATCACAAATGGTCCCTTCTGCTCGATAATGTCCTTATATCTCCAAAATGTCCATTTGGCGCGTTTGGTCAGAAATCACCGGTACCAACTTCGCCCACATGACTACAAGTATCGATAATTAACTGTAAACTTGGTCCAAACATTCCTAATCCAACCCTCAGGTATCCTAACGTTAAATAATCGATAAAATTTAGACGGATTAAACTGTTTTCATACCGGATAAAAACGTTGAAGCGCGTTCCAGTTCACACGCACCAAAACAGTAGAATCCATCTGGAATGGACACTTGCAAAGAACAGCCGTACTTCATTTCTTCAAAATAAAAACATCAAGCAATTTCTAAAGACTGTGACATCCTGGTGAAAGGATAGGGAACTGCAACCAGTTCCTATTTAAATAGGGCTTTCAATTAGAACCCAATTGGGAAAATACTATGACCTCAATTTTTCCCCCCTGGATGTTTGATCCTCAGGTTTCACCTGCCCAAATCAGTTCTGTTATACTCGACAATTATTTTTAACAGTTTTAGAAACTGTAGTGTTTTCTATTCCAAATCTACCAATTATATGCATATTCCTAGCCTCTGGGCCTGAGTAAACAGGCAGTATACTTTGGGCACGGCTTTTCATCCGGATGTGGAAAATACTCTTCCCAATCACTAAGAAGTTTTTAAGATGTACTCGTACTCTTACCTCCACAGCTGGCAAGCTTTTTGGTGCGCATTCTGGCTATACGTTGTCAAGCGGGCAGGCCTGTTTGAGGGCAGGGACCCTAGGTCAAACCATTGTGAGGACAGGGTACCAGACAGGAAGTGGTGGCTGATAAGCAGGCCCACTGTGTCATCACACTAGAAAGCAGCACTGACCACTGGGCAGCCAGGAGAGGTAAAAACCCACCTGTGGCCACAATGACCTTAACCAAGACAGCAGTGTCCTCAGATATCAAATAAACATCAATGACCAGCATTCTATCACAATCAATTAGCCATGCAGGCACTAGGCTGGACAGTAAAGGTTAGAGGATAAGGGGCGACCTGGTGTATTGGGGTATCGGGGTGTAGACTCCTGGGTAGCGCAGCCTGTAGTTACAGTGGATGTTCTGTGTGCGCTGAAGTTGCCTAGCGCTGGTCTCTTTCCTGTAAGGGTGGGGCCTGCAGTTGGCGCCTGGTGAAGGACGGCAGGAATGGAAATGAAAAACCTATGGGTCAGTATGGGAAGAATCAGCAACTTACAGGCTGCAGACAGTAGAGGGAGCTCACCTGAGGATGGGAACAGGCTGTGGACATTGAAGGGTTCTGGGAAAGATTTACATCGTTGGGAGGGTTCCTAGTATGGACACCTATTGGGAAGACATTTAAAAATTTTAAATCAGGGACTTGATGTTATGTAATGAGGCACAATGACTTGAGCATCCCTGCTAGTAGGGACAATATTAGAAAAGTATAGAGATTTTTATCATCATACCCCAGGTGCTGTAGCCCTCTGCCCCATCATCCACCAGGTGGGAGAGAAGTGAGAGTGGGGAGGGTTCTGGAGAAGCTGGTGGAGGGCTCTCTGCCCAGGGCCCATAGAGTTGGGTTTGTGTGGCCATAGGGTCTGACTGGAGCCCAGGGATGAACCAACACGCCTGGACACGAGACAAACACTTATTAATATAACACCCCATCACTACACTGTAGAGAGCCCTGAGATTACACTGAAAATCAATACACACTACACAGTAAATAACCTAGATGTAATAAGCACAAGAGGTCGACCGATTTTGATATTTTCAACGACGGCGATACGGGATTATTGGGGACCAAAAAAGCCGATCCGATCGACCCATATTTAGTAAATAATGACCAATACAAAACAATACGTGAATGAACACGTATTTGAACTTATAATATTATACATAATTAAAAATCATATGTAGGCCTCCCAAAATAAATAATGAAAGCTGTTAATTTGGTTTAAATAATGCAAAAACCAAGTGTGGGCAGAAAAAGTAAAGTGCAATATGTGCCATGTTAAAAAGCAACGTATTAGTCCTTGCTCAAGAACATGCAGAACATATTGAAAACTGGTTCCTTTTTAAATGGTCTTCAATATTCCCAGGTATAAGGAAGTTGTATTATAGGACTTTCTAGTAATGTATTTCATATGTACCTTTGATATTGGATTGTCTCTTAAGGCACTTTAGTTATGCCAGTGTAACAGTTATAGCTTCCGAATCCCTCTTCCTCGCTCCGTACTGGGCCTACCGACGAAAGCACCCTCGAACCAGGCGTAAACACTGATAGAGCCCAAGGGTTAAACACACTACTCCACAGTCTCAGAGCAAGTGACGTTTGAAACCTTAGCTGCACGCCCGCTAACAGCTAGCCATTTCCAACATTCGGTTACACCAGCCTAACTCGGGGAGTTTGATAGTCTTAGTCATAAAAAACCGCGCATGTTGAAGCACAGGAAAGAGCTTGCTGGCAAAACGCACGAAAGTACTGTTGAATGAGATGTTTAGAGTCCTGCTGTGGCCTTACCACTCGCTTCAGTCAGACATGCTCTATTAAACCATGACTTAATATAATCTATACACACGGAATACATAGCCTGTAGGTCATTAATATAGGTCAAAATCCGGAAACTATCATCTCAAAACAAAACGTTGATTCTGTAAGTGAAATATACGGAAAACCCGTTCCGTATCTATCTTCCTAACGGTTAAAATTTTACATGCCAACTAATTTAGCAATGTATATTTCGCATATACGCCCCCCAAACTGTCTGCATTTATACCCTGACTCTGCGTTGATGAACGCAAAGAGAGTGACACCATTTTACCTGGTTAAATGGCCTGCTAACCTTGGATTTCTTTGAGCTAAATATGCAGTTAAAATACTTCACTTTCTGTGTTATTGATTTTAACAAAGGCATTGATGTTTATGGTTAGGGTAACATGTGAATGCAACGACAGTTCTTTTTCGCAATACGCACCGCATCGATTATATGCAACGCAGGACACGCTAAGAATAACAGTAATATCATCAACCATGTTAGTTAAACTAAGTGATTATGATTGAGTTGTGTTTTATAAGATTATTAATGCCTAGCTAGGCAACTTACCTTGGCTTCGTTACTGCATTCGCGAACAGCGTGTCCTCGTAGTCAGCAGGGGTTAGAGCGTTGGACTAGTTAACCGTAAGGTTCGCAGATTGAATCTGCCATGAGCTACAGGTAAAATCTGTCTTCTGCCCCTGAACAATGCCAGTAACCCACTGTTCCTAGGCCGTCATGAAAAAGAATGGTGTTCTTAAACTGACTTGCCTGTTAAATAAAGGTTAGGTAATTAAAAAATACAAATAAATAAAGGCTAATATTCGGCATTCCTCAAAATCACCGATTATACCAGTTTGTTATGAAACTTCGAAATCGGGCGCCTGAATTAAAAAGTCGGCCAATTCCAATTAATCGTCGACCTCTAATTAAGTTACGTGAGCCAAACTCGGCAGACTACATGGTTGTAAAGAACCTGCAATTTGGAATCACTAACAGAGCAGCAGGGCTAGGCATAGCATGCATATGCTCAGCAATCAATGTAAGAACATTCGGTGCGGTATGTGATAAATAAGCCAAACTAGAGAAATGGCTGTTTTAAAACTGTGTTTAGTAATTTTTGGGGGGGGGAGGTATACAAATAGACTTTAGGCTTGCCCAATAAAGAATGTTAAAATGAGAGG
>NW_019950763.1:7785-15248 GCF_002910315.2 Salvelinus sp. IW2-2015 | reverse complement strand
AGCTGAGCCTGAGAATACCATGTTAGTAGTGAGCCTGAGAATACATGTGCTAGCTGAGCTGAGAATACCATGTGCTACTGAGCGCTATGAGATATCAATGTACGCTAGCTGAGCCTGAGGAATAATATGAGCACTGTAGGCCCTAGACTGTAGTGGCCTGAGAATACCATGTATATGAGCTGAGAACATGTATAGCGACCTGTGAATACATGTGTAGCTGAGCCTGAGAATCCTGATTGAGCTGATACATGTACGCTAGCTGAGCCGTGAATACCTGTACTAGCTGAGCTGAAATGACGTAGGCTTGATCATGTAGCTAGCTGAGCCTGAGACTACAGCTAATGTAGCTAGCTGAGCCTGTAATACCATGTAGCTAGCTGATGCGTGACACCATGTAGGGTAAGCTGTGAAATATCATGTAGCTTGTTGTGAATACCATGTAGCTAGCTGAGCCTGAGAATACCATGTAGCTAGCTGAGCGCCCCTGTAATAACATGTAGCTAGCTGAGCCTGATGAAAGCTAGCCTCCTGTAATCTAAGCCTGGCCGAGAATACATGTAGCTAGCTGAGCGCTGTGAATACCATGTAGCTAGCTGAGCTGAAATACCATGTAGCTAGCTGAGCCTGTTGCAACTACCAATGTAGGTACTGAAGTGAATATATGTAGCTGTGATGATACCATGTAGCTCAGCTGAAGGCTGAGGCATACCATGTACTAGCTAGCTGTGAAACATGAGCAGCGAGTGATGATACATGTAGCTAGCTGAGCCTTGTAATACAATTTAGCTGAGCCTGTGAATACATGTGCAGCTGAGCCAGTGAATAGCCATGTATCTAGCTGAGCCTGTGACACAGTAGCTAGCTGAGCCTGTGAACACCATGTAGTAGCTGTGAATATATGTGCTGTTGAATACCATTAGCTAGACTGATGAACTGTAGCTAGCTGAGCTGGAATCACATGTAGCTAGCTAGCTGTGAATACACTGTGCTACTGACCAGTGAATACCATGTACTAGCTGAGCCTGAGAATACATGTAGTAGCTGGCTGTGAATATCATGTAGCTGCTGAGCCCGTGAATAACTGTAGCTAGCTAGCCGTGAATCCATGTATCTAGCTGAGCTTGAGAATAACATGTGCTAGCTGAGCCTGGGAAATATCATGTAGCTAGCTAGCCTGGAATATCATTTAGCTAGCTGAGCCTGTGAATATCATGTACTAGCTGAGCCTGAAAATATCATGTAGCTAGCTGAGCCTGGGAATACCATGTAGCTAGTCTGAGCCTGAGAATACCATGTAGCTAGCTGAGCCTGACAGAATACCCATGTAGCTAGCTGAGCCTGAGAATACCATGTACTTAGCTGAGCCTGTGAATATCATGTATGCTAGCTGAGCCTGAGAATACCATGTAGTTAACTGAGCCTGAGAATACCATGTAGCTAGCTGAGCCTGAGAATACCATGTAGCTAGTGAGCCTGAGAGTACCATGTAGCTAGCTGAGCCTGAGAATACCATTGTAAGCTACTGAGGCCTGAGAAATACATGTAGCTAGCTGAGCCTATGGATATCAGGTAGCTAGCTAGCCTAGAATATCATTTAGCTAGCTGAGCTGTAGATACAACATGTATCTAGCTGAGCCTGTGAATACCATGTAGCTAGCTGAGCCTGAGAATACAGTGTTAGCTAGCTGAGCTGGAACACCATGTAGACGCCTGTGAACACCATGTTAGGGTAGCTATGAATATCATGTAGCTGTTTGGAATACCATGTCAGCTAGCTGAGCCTGAGAATACCATGTAGCTAGCTGAGCTGTGAATACATGTAGCTAGCTGAGCCTGTGATAACATGTAGCTAGCTGAGCCTGTGAATACATGTATCTAGCTGAGCCGAGATAACATGTAGCTAGCTGAGCCTGAGCTATCATGTAGCTAGCTGAGCCTGGGAATACCATGTACGCTGAGCTGAAGCCTGACGAATACATGTAGCATGCTGAGCTGAGAATACCATGTAGCTAGCTGAGCTGAGCAATACCATGTGCTAGCTGGCTGAGAGATAAATGTAGCTAGCTGAGCCTGAGATACATGTAGCTAGCTGAGCCTGGGAATACCATGTTAGCTAGCTGAGCCTGAGAATACCATGTAGCTAGTGAGCCTGAGAATACATAGCAGCGGAGCCTGAGAATAATGTAGCTACTGAGCCTGAGAAATAAATGTAGCTAGCTGAGCCTATGGAATACATGTAGCTAGCTGAGCCTGAGAATCATGTAGCTAGCTGCAGCCTGAGAATACCATGTATCTAGCTGAGCCTGTGAATACCCATGTAGCTAGCTGAGCCTTGAGAATACAGTGTAGCTAGCTGAGCCTGTGAATACCATGTAGCTAGCTGAGCCTGTGAATATCATGTAGCTAGCTGAGCTGAAGAATACCATGTAAGCTAGTGAGCCCTGAATAAATGTAGCTAGCTGAGCCTGTGAATACATGTAGCATAGCTGAGCTGTGAATATCATTAGCTAGTGAGCCTGAGAATATCATGTAGCTAGCTGACGCCCATTGAATAACATGTAGCTAGCTGAGCTGTGAATACCATGTATTAGCTGAGCCTGAGAATAAATGTAGCTAGCTGAGCCTGAGAATATCATGTAAGCTAGCTGAGCTGGGAAATACCCATGTAGTAGCTGACCTGAGATACATGTAGCTAGCTGAGGCCTGAGAATACCATGTAGTAGCTGAGCCTGAGATACCATTAGCTAGCTGAGCCTGTGATATATCATGTAGCTAGCTGAGCCTGAGAATATCATGTAGCTAGCTGAGCCTGTAACCATGTACTAGCTGAGCCTGAGAAATATCTGTATAGCTGAGCCTGAGAAACATGTAGCTAGCTGAGCCTGAGAATACCATGAGCTAGCTGAGCCCTGGACATATCATGTGATAGCTGAGCCTGAGACTAGCATTGCTATGAGCCGGAATACATGTAGCTAGCTGAGCCTGAGATCTATGTATAACGTAGCCTGAAATACCATGTAGTAGCTGAGCCTGAGAATAATCATGGTAGCTAGCTGAGCCTGAGAATATCATGTAGCTACTGAGCCTGTTGAATGACCATGTAGCTAGCTGAGCCTGAGAATACCATGTAGCTAGCTGAGCCTGAGAATACCATGTAGCTAGCTGAGCTGAAGATACCATGTAGCTACTGAGCCTGTGAATATCATGTAGCTAGCTGAGCTGTGAACACCATGTAGGTAGCTGTGAATATCATGTAGCTTGTTGTGAAACATGTAGGTAGCTGTGATATCATGTTTTGGTTTTGGTCCGGTTTTCACGAGTTACCACAACCACAAATTCCAGTCCTGCCTATTTCTACAATGTACCTTCTTTAAATGTAATCCTAATGTTAACCTCAGAGTGCTAACCGTATACCTACCTCTTAAATTAAGACAAATAGGATAGGTAGCTTGCTAATATCATGTAGGATAGCTGTGAATACCATGTGGGTAGCGAATCATGGTACGGAATATCATGTAGGATAGCTGTGAATATCATGTAGCTTGTTTGTGAATACCATGTAGGGTAAGCTGTGAATACATGTAGTTCTTGTGTGAATACCATGTAGGGTAGCTGTGAATATCAGTAGTTAGCTGTGAATCCATGTAGTAGCTGTGAATACCATTTAGGGCTGTGATATAATGTAGGTAGCTGTGATTCATGTAGGATAGCTGTGAATACATTTAAGGTAGCTGTGAATACATTTAGGGTAGCTGTGAATATCATGTAGGGTAGCTGTGAATACATGTCGGTAGCTGTGAATATCATGTAGCTTGTTGTGAAACCATGTAGGGTAGCTGTGAATATCATGTAGGTAGCTGTGAATACCATTAGCGTGTTGTGAATACCATGTAAGGTAGTGTGATATCATGTAGGTAGATGTGAATACCATGTACGGTAGTGTGAATATATCATTAGGTAGCTGGAATACCATGTAGTAGCTGTGAATACATGTAGCTTGTTGTGAATACCATGTAGGGTAGCTGTGAATATCATGTAGGGTAGATGTGAATACCATGTAGGTAGCTGTGAATATCATGTAGCTTGTTGTGAATACCATGTAGGGTTGCTGTGAAATACTGTGTAGCTTCTTGAGAATACCATGTAGGGTAGCTAGCTAGGGAAATGTGTTTAGCCCCTGATCAGTGCATGAGAGGAGAAGAGACAAGTGAAGAAGCCAACAAGCTAACGTTACTAGGAATGAGATGCACCAGTCATGGTGGTCCTCGCACAATTATTCAGGCAGGCTATTTACTGATGTTTCTAAGTCGAAATGGTGTCTCCGCCACAACGGCTACATTATGAAATTGCAGACAGGCTATGACGGTTTCCCGAAGCGCTGTGCGTGTAACTAAAGTTCGTTAGCCTAGCCATAATGTTCACTAGCTAGCACGTCAGCTTCTGGCGAGCTAAAATCAATACATCGAAAATCTCATTCTTTGCAGGTCATGGGTGCCTTTCCCCTGAATTTGAGATTTTATTTTTGGTTACCTCCTTCGTGTTTTTGGACAGGGCACCTCGGGAAAGTCTCAAATTCCAGGATTCAGGAAGGAGAAGGGTATTTGGTCCGGTTTTCACGAGTTACCACAGCACAAAATCCAGTCTGCCTATTTCTACAATGTATCTTCTTTAAATTGTAATCCTAACGTTAACCTCAGTGCTAACCGTACCCTAACCTAAATTAAGACCAAAAGCAACAAAAATGTATGCATTTTTACGATAGACAATTTTAACTTTATGGCTGTGGTAACTAGCGACGACACTTTGGTTCCCCCCTTCTGAGACGTCGGAGTTGCCAGACATGAGAGGCGACAGGGCAGTTGTATAGTCGCTTTGGTTCAAAACTGAAGGTGTCCTACTAAAGCATGTCTCCAAAGGACAACACAAAATGACATTTCTTTATGATTTTATAGCGTGACAACACTAAATATCTGGCTACCCGGAGGATTGTTCATCCATCCGAATAGAATCATTTCCGGTATAAATGATTTTCTTTTTTCTTTGTTTTAAAGTACTCCCATCATGTCGAGGGAAAAGTACCTATACAAATCAAGTATTTGCTCAAAAATAAACGTTGTGTTTGCATGGTTCTGTGTTAATTTACTATTAGCCAGAATTTGTTTTATGAAGATGGGGAGGTTTATTTTGTCCGCAACAAAGGGGGAGGAATATTGTCGACGCACAGCGTCTACAGCTAGCTATCCAGAGACCTGAGCTAGCTAACAGACTAGCAAACAAAAGTCTTGTTTTGAACTTTTGACGTAATGGGGGAAAAGCCGTTGAAGATGTAAGTTACAGTTATAATTCATAGTTATTTATTAGCTTCCCCTAACTTGGTAGTAACGGTCAAAGTTATAACCTAATAAAACTAACTAGCAGTGAGAGTAAACTACAACAAGCCGTGTAGGTAACTAGATGGCTACGATTGTCAAGTTGTCCAGTTTCTTCATGAGAAAGTACACTTGCTGCTTGAATAAATTCTGCACATAACTAGCTAGCTACAA
The DNA here is from genome assembly GCF_002910315.2 of Salvelinus sp. IW2-2015. Classification (NCBI taxonomy): domain Eukaryota; kingdom Metazoa; phylum Chordata; class Actinopteri; order Salmoniformes; family Salmonidae; genus Salvelinus; species Salvelinus sp. IW2-2015. The sequence continues at coordinate 9,705 of NW_019950763.1, read as the reverse complement.
TTTCAATAGTGTTTCATCTATTCCAGCCTCGCATGTGGTGACGTAGAAGGACGCATTACTGCTGTGTTTAACCGCGTCCGAACCATCCAGAAGAAGAGCGGGCAGTTTGATGTAAGTCCTAACCACACAAACACACTCACACATCCCATCAGTATGTCATCTCCTATTCTCTCTGCAGCTGTTGCTGTGTGTAGGAAACTTCTTCGGTTCGTCTCCAGGAGCTCAGGCTGAATGGCAGGAGTACACATCTGGAGCAAAGAAAGGTAACCTATTGTGGGTCTGGAGTTAGGAACGGCATTGTGGGTCTGGAGTTAGGAACGGCATTGTGGGTCTGGAGTTAGGAACGGCATTGTGGGTCTGGAGTTAGGAACGGCATTGTGGGGTCTGGAAGTTAAGGAAGCGGCATTGTCCTTGACTTTGTTGTTGCAGCTCCCATCCAAACACCAAACATCCTGGGGCAGCCCAGCCAGGAGACCCTCCGCTTCTTCCCCAGTGCTGACGGTCTGTGAGCTGGCTGACAACATCACCTACCTGGGTTAAGAAGAGACTGAACCCTGACCCTGAGTAGACTGACCATCACCTACTGGTAAGAGTAGACCTCTGACCGCCTGAACCTTGAGTAGAATCTGACATCATCTACTGGGTAAGAGTAGACTGACCCTACCTTGAGTAGACGACAGCACCTACCTGGGTTAGGAGAGACTCTGACCCCTGAGATAGACTGCACATCACGTACCTGGGTAAGAAGTAACCTCTGACCCTGAGTAGACTGACTCATCACCTTACCTGGGCTAAGAGTAGACTCTGAAGCCATGCCCGGAGTAGACTGACATAACCTACCTGGGTAAGAGTAGACTGACCTGACCCTTGGAGTAGACTGCATCACCTAACCTGGGTACAGAGTAGAACTCTTACCCAGGTAGGTGATGTCAGTCTAATCAGGGGTCAGAGTCTACTCTTACCCAGGTAGGTGATGTCAGTCTACTCAGGGTCAGAGTCTACTCTTACCCAGGTAGGTGATGTCAGTCTACTCAGGGTCAGAGTCTACTCTTACCCAGGTAGGTGAGTGTCAGTCTACTCAGGGTCAGGGTCAGAGTCTACTCTTACCCAGGTAGGTGATGTCAGTCTACTCAGGTGTCAGAGTCTACTCTTACCCAGGTAGGTGATGTCAGTCTACTCAGGGTCAGGTCTACTCTTCCAGGTAGGTGTGTCAGTCTACTAGTCAGGGTCAGTCTACTCTTACCAGGTAGATGATGTCAGTCTACTCAAGGTCAGGGGTCAGAGTCTACTCTTACCCAGGTAGGTGATGTCAGTCTACTCAGGGTCAGGTCAGTCTACTCTTACCCAGGTAGGTATGTTGTCAGCCAGCTCACAGCCGTCAGCACTGGGAAGAAGCGGAGGGTCTCCTGGCTGGCTGCTCCCAGGATGTAGTGGATGGAGCTGCAACAACAAAGTCAAGACAATGCTGTTCCTAACTCAGACCACAATGCGTTCCTAACTCCAGACCACAATGCCATTCCTAACTCGACCCACAATGCCGTTCCTAACTCAGACCCACAATGCCGTTCCTAACTCCAAGACCCACAATGCGTTCCTAACTCCAGACCACAATGCCGTTCCTAACTCCAGACCCACAATGCCGTTCCTAACTCCAGACCACAATAGGTTACCTTTCTTTGCTCCAGATGTGTACTCCTGCCATTCAGCCTGAGCTCCTGGAGACGAACCGAAGAAGTTTCCTACAACAGCAACAGCTGCAGAGAGAATAGGAGATGACATACTGATGGGATGTGAGTGTGTTTTGTGTGGTAGACTTACATCAAACTGCCGCGTCTTCTTCTGGATGGTTCGGACCGCGTTAAACACAGCAGTAATGCGTCCTTCTACGTCACCACATGCGAGCTGGAATAGATGAAACAT
>NW_019950763.1:0-3090 GCF_002910315.2 Salvelinus sp. IW2-2015 | reverse complement strand
CCTGGATTCGAACCAGGTACTGCATGTGGAAACATGAAACATCGTCTCTCACGCACACATGGACTGGAAGAGAGTATTCAGGATATTATAGCCGCCACACACACACATACACACACACACACACGCACACACACACACATACACACACACACACACACACACACACACACACAAAAACAAATAACATAGACTACCCACAGGGTACACACTGGTTGAAATTACATTGAACGTGTAATAGACGTTGAATTGACGTTTGTGCCCAGTGGGTAATGATTAAAAGACCAAAATTACAAAAGGAAAACATTATAATCATCCAGAGGTAGCTTCTAGCAGACAAACAGTGTAATACGTCACAGCAGTTTAGCGGCAGACGGACCCGAGAGACCAGGGGCTAGAGGATAAGTGGCATCTATTGTGATGGACATTTAGCGATGCATTATCAACGAGACCACAGCGATAGTCAGGTTGGAATATATCAATTGAAGAATCAGGAATGATATGCTGAATCGATGGGTTGGTGGTTTTAGCGGGTGAATGAATGATTGAAATTAATGAAAAATGTAAATGATTTAGAACGTAGGGCCGACCAGAAAATGGTTGGAAACATATTATATTCTGTGTCACCAATGTGGAGAGCCATAAAGTGAAGAGTAGAAAAGTTTATACCACATTAAGGACCACTTAATTAACCTCTTAAAGGCTGTTTTATCAGTCACTACTGGGAACGCCCCCCTACTTTCTTGAGCATCTGTTGAAGAAAATAAGGGAGATACAGCGCCTTTTGAAAGTATTCATACCCCTTGACTTTTTCCACATTTTGTTAGGTTACAGCCTTATTATAAAATTGATTAATTCGTTTTTCCCCCCTCATCAATCTACACACAATACCCCATAATGACAAAGCAAAAACAAGTTTTTAGAATATTTGCTAATTTATAAATAAATAAAATATAAAACTGAAATATCACATTTACATAAGTATTCAGACCCTTTACTTCGTGCTTTGTTGAAGCACATTTGGCAGCAATTACAGCCTTGAGTCTTGGGTATGATGCTTTCAAGCTTGGCACACCTGTATTTGGGGTGTTTCTCCCAGTCTTCTCTGCAGATCCTCTCATGTTCTGTCAGGTTGGATGGGCAGCGTTGCTGCACTATTTTCAGGTCTCTCCAGAGATGTTTGATTGGGTTCAAGTCCGGGCTCTGGCTGTGTCACTCAAGGACATTCAGAGACTTGTCCCGAAGCCACTCCTGCGCTGTCTTGGCTGTGTGCTTAGGGTTGTTGTCCTGTTGGAAGGTGAACCTTCGCACCAGTCTGAGGTCCTGAGCGCTCTGGAGCAGGTTTTCATCAAGGATCCAGGATCTCTCTGTACTTTGCTCCGTTCATCTTTAGCCATGATCCTGGAACTGCTCGCCAGTCCGCTGCTTCCTCACAGCAACATGATGCGCCATACGCATGCTTCACGCGTAGGGAATGGTGCCGAGGCTTTCTCCAGAAGTGACGCTTGACATTCAGGTCAGGAAAGATTCGGTCTTGGTTTCATAAGACCAGATAACTCTTATTTCTCATGGTCTGAGAGTCTTTAGGTGCCTTTTTGGCGAACTCCAAGCAGGCTGTCATGTGCCTTTTTACATGAGGAAGTGGCTTTCCATCTGGTCACTGGCTACGCATAAATGACCTGATTGGTGGAATGCTGCCAGAGAGTGGTTGTCCTCTTCTGGAAGGGTTCTCCATCTCCACAGAGGAAGTCTGGTGCTCTGTCTGAGTTACGCAATTGGGTTCTTGGTGACTCCCTGACCAAGGCCCTTCTCTCCAGATTGTCAGATTTAGGCTGGGCGGCCAGCTTCAAGGAAGAGTCTTAGTGGTTCCAAAACTTCTTCCATTTAAGGAATGAAGGAGGCCACTGTGTTCTTGGGGACCTTCAAATTTGCTGCACGAAATGTTTGGGTCCTTCCCCAGATCTGCTTATCTCGACACAATCTGTTCAGCTCTAGTGGACATTCCTCTTACCTCAACGGCTTGGTTTTTGCTATCACATACATTTCATTGGTGGGACCAAAATAAAAAATGTGAACTTGCAAATATTTGCTTTGTCAATTATGGGGAGTAGAATTGTGTGTAGATTTGATGAGGGGAACAAAACAATTGAATCATTTTAGAATAAAGGCTGTAAACGTAACAAAACGTGTAAAAAGTCAAGGGGTCCTGAATACTTTGAAATGCAACTGTAATTCAGGGTGCTATTTTCTCTTATGGCCAGAGATGAACAAGAGGCTATCACAAATGTCTTTGATGCTCTTCAATTCGATTCGCAGCTCACCATGAGAAAAGGCAGTGGATGATCAGTGGTGTTCCCGTTGTTTTTCCCCCACAAACCGTTGGGTGATCCCATAGAGATCCTATTTAAATTATGCTAAGCTCACTAATCCTATTGGGATACCGTCAGTTATCAAGACGGCCTCGCAAGGTCTAATCAACAACAACAAAAAAAGCCTAAGTAAACATCTTCAATTTTAACTTGTCATGTATTTAAATACGCTGTTTATTTTAAGAGAATAAACGGTGAAATACTGGCAGTTAGGCATATTTGGATGTTCAACCGTTTCCCGTTCTTCCTGCCTGGTGACACCTTCAAGTTCCTGAGGAGTTGGGGGGTGGAGGGGTCCACGGGGAGAATGGTGGAGAGTTTGGGGTGGAGGGGGTCATAATCCACGGGAGAAGTGTAGATTGGGGGGTGGAGGGGTCACAGGGATGAAGGTGGAGAGTTTGGGGGGTGGAGGGGTCACAGGGAGATATAGGTGTGAGAGTTGTGGTTAGGTGGAGGGGTCACAGGTAGAGGTGGAGAAGTTGGGGTGAGGGGTCACAGGGAGAGGTGGAGAGTTGGGGGTGGAGGGGGGTCAGCAGGGAGAAGGTGGGAGAGTTGGGGAGGGGTCACAGGGAAGAAAGGTGGAGAGTTTGGGGTGGAGGGGTCACAGGGGATAAGGTGGGAGAGTTGGGGGTGGAGGGGTCACAGGGAGAAGGTGGAGAGTGGGAGTGGAGGGGTCACAGGGAGAAGGTGGAGAGTGGGAGTGGAGGGGTCACAGGGAGAAGGT
>NW_019950762.1:0-7463 GCF_002910315.2 Salvelinus sp. IW2-2015 | reverse complement strand
AAACATTTGGTTGAAAAATTACTTGGGGGGGGGGGGGGGGGGGAGATATACAGGTCATGTAAGATGTGATGTAGAACGGCTGTAAATCACATGGTACAGTATGCCTGTCATCTTGGAGATCACTGTCCAACGTCCTTGTCCATTATTCCCCCAAAATGATATGTGCAACATCAGATTTATACCATTATACCATAAACATCACCTGTGCTAATATTACCAATGGTTGAGTTTTCTTCGGTATTCAATACTATTTCTGTATTCACAGTTGTTATATTCTAATGAAATGTATATCTTTAAAGTTGTTTACCTCGGGCAAGACAGTATAGTTTAATGTATTGAGTGTAGATCTAGGGATTTACTCAGTGGTATACAGATTCCACTCTGTCGGCGACAGGGCACTCAGGCTATGGTTGGTGATGTAAGGGGATTAAAGTCAAACTCACACATGAGACGAGTAGTGAGTATAGCACCATGCCCTGTCTGTAGAATATAACACTATCCCAGTCTAAACCACAATAGTACCCATCTCAAAAGCAGTCCCTGTGAACTTCACTTTCATGACTTATATTAAATGTTTTAATTTATACCATCTTTCCCCAAAAGGATTAATCCAGATCATGGCGTTGGCAGAAATTCCTCCGATTTTAGTCACCCGGGCCATCAGTGATCAGCCATGCCCTTCACAGCGCCATCCCAACGTCGGAGGACTCTCTTGGCTTAGCCCGCTTGGAGACCAATCGAATCCAGGGACTCAGTGACCAAAACTTGACAGAAAAAACAAAAGTGCTGTCTGAAAATCCCCTGGTAGGATATTCACCCTGTTGAGGCTGATAGTGAGTAGTCGAGCAGTTTGGTGAAGAGCTACAGTAGTAGAGCACTGTCCAGTCCAGCTCTCTACTGCAGTGTTCTAACAGAGGAAAAAGGAGACGTCACCATGTCCACCGAGGGGATGTCTAGAGAGGAGGCAGAGGAGTACCAGAAACAGGTGGTGGAGGAAAAGTAAGTCACTACTACTAGCCCTTATTTTACAGTACTGTAAAAGTCATACAAAGTGGTAATCAAACAACTGCAAAGGATGCTTAGGGTGAAAGGAATGCTTCAAGGTTGGGGTCAATTCCATTTCAATTCAGCCAAATACAAGAAGTAGAGATTGAATTCTTATTCAATTGAAATTAAATGTCAAATAAATGATGCTCCTGAATCTGAGGCCAACCTCATTGGAATGATTGAAATTGACATTTTGTATTAGATTTATTCAATAGCAAGCAAGAGCAGAGCATTTAGTTTGAAACTTTCCCTTTTTTGAAAAATGTTAGCAATTTTTATTATCCTAGGTATGTGAAGTAAAAAAGACAAACAGTTGTAAGGGAGATACAATGGCAATTTACACGTGTAAATGTACCTCTAGTCAAGAGAATTACACTGATAAAAATACAATTAAACATATTTTACAATTTTTATGAAGAATGCTTTACCAAATAGTAGGGGAGTCAAATTGAAGGCAGACTAACCACAATGCAGTCCTATATTACTTCACACCCAGATTATTTCAGAATTACTGTCTGTCTCCAATTGCTGAGAGTGGTGGGATTGACAGTGCTGCCATAATCTGGAGATTAATAAAAAATATATTTATTACTCTGCTGCCCCAGAAACTGAGTCATTTATATTTTTTTGTTTTCTACATTATCTTATTTAGAGCTGACGCCTATGAAATGTGATTGATTGATATGAAAACTGCAATGGCAATTAATAATTATCATTGCACAGAAGCATAGAAACAGATTTGTATCTCTGAAAAAAAGAATGCACATTTTTACACAACCAGCATCACGCAGTGAAAATACAAGCTGTTTACTTTTTTAGAATTTTGTAAGAGTTATATGATCGACTGTTGGACAATATATTAATACGCTTTTATAGGTTTGGTAACATGGTTTCTTTTCTTGTCTGAAAACAGGATGGAGAGAGATTCAGAGTTCTTGGTAAAGAAAGCTGAGAGGGCCACACTGAGAACGTGCTTAAGAGACAAATACAGACTACCAAAGGTAAGACAGTCTCCTGTCATTCTCCTCCATTCTCATGTCATATGAAACAAGAGGAGAAATGCTGATAAATACTTAGATAAAAATGCCCTCAATAGCAAAATGGCCTCAATATAAAAACACCCACATTTGTAATTTCCTGTGAATGACGTAAGGTGATAATCTTATGCAATTTCTCAGTAAACGAGAACACATTCTCACAAGTGAGTAACATGATGCAACAGAGGCTGTGTCGGTCAGTGTCAGAGTGCGTGACTGAGTACATTTACAGGAGCACATGGCCTGCTAGTCAGATAGGCCTGAGTAGAGCCAAGAGATTAAGGCATAAAAAAAGCCCAGTGACCGCAGCTATCCTGCGTTTGAGCCCCAGGCCTGAAATGCCCTGCGTGTATGTGTGTGTGTATGCCATCTATCTCAGAGGCCCTGTCAGGGTCATAGAGGGTCACATGTGATGCTAAGCTGTTTTCTTTAGCTGTTGGACCTAGAGCCAGCAATGTTTTAGGACCACGTGCCCGGATCAGGTGCCTTCCAACCCAAACTCTTACCTGGTCAGGAAATACCTATTATATGTTTTTTAAAAATGGGCCAGGAAGAAAAACTAGAGAATTTAAACATGATAATATTGATACTGTGCCTAGGCATAATAATGTCCTCCTCAGCCAGTCTGAACAGTGATTCCTCTTCAGCCAGTCTGACCAGTGCATTGCTTGCTGTGTTTAGAGTGAACAGGACGCAAACCTGATGGAGTTGGCAGGAGACGACATTGACGTGCCCGAAGAACTACTCAAAATGGTGGATGAGGACGCCACAGAGGAGGAGGAGAAGGACTCTATCCTGGGCCAGATACAGAACCTCCAGAACATGGACATGGACCAGATCAAGGAGAAAGCCTCAGCCACCATGGTTGAGATGAAATCTAAAGCAGAGGAGAAGTGCTCTGTAATGTGATGTGATGAGAGGAAACACTGGTTCAGTTGATCTGAGATTAGTTCCTAAGCACCAAGTTTGACCAAGGATAGGACTTCCATGGTTGGACTTCCCTGAAATATTCTAGCTTTCAAGTATTCTAATCTAGACTGTGGGCTTGGATTTATCCGAAACACATACAGTAGTCCTACTACACAATCTAAATTTAACCAGTCTTAAATTGGTTAATCTGTCAATAGAGGGCCCTCTCTCCTGGAGAGATGACTCTTAATCTGTCTTTCTCAGAAGCTGTGGGGAGGAGGTCAGGGAAAACATCACAGGGATGGCAGTAAAAGTATTTTTGTTGTTGTGGTTAATACGGTTTTCTGTTCTTTTTATATACAGTAAACCTCATGTCTTCTTTGCAAGAAGGTACAATTAAGAGGATGTCATGTCATCACGGTTATAAATGCTCTGAATTGTTTCATGTTAAAAAATACATTCCTCTGAATCTTTGGTAAAGCCTTTGTAAAACAGACCATATGCAATTGGATTTTGTACTTGAGCTCGTTTGTAATAAACATAGAGATGTTTCATAAGAACCCCATGAAAAACAATCCATGTTCAGAGCTGTGGTTTATATAATGAGAGACAATGCCTCCATGTGGATAAAATCATAACATTTTACTGAAAATGCTCTTAAAGTTTCAGGATATATATCTCTCTATAGAATATGAAAGTGGCTGGTTCACAGGCTGACTACACCGATTGCATCGCGTGCACGAGCGTTGCAAAATAAATTTAGAAATCTATATGATTAAATTATTGCACCCACACTGCTCGCGCGTGCCAACAAACGTCTACGTTGCCAAGGGCTAAAGTAGAAGTCAGTTCTATTTGTGACGCAGATCGCGCTGCAAGTCCTGCCTCTCCCATCTCCTCATTGGTTTATAGAAGCAGGTACCCACGTGCCATCTCCTCATTGGTTATAGCCACGTGGTTGACTGAAAGACGAATGAGGTCAGTGGCGGTAATGCACCTAATTTATGAAAGTTGCCAATCGCAATATAAAGTCAAGAGAAGATAAAGCCTAGAAGGAGGAGAGATGACTGGAAACGATTCAGTTGACCGTTTTATGTGTGGATTAATTGTCGGAGTAGAGGACCTTGTGCATTTCAGGTAAAATAACAACTCAATGTTTATATCCCAGGACAAATTAGCTAGCAACAGCAAGTTAGCTAAATAGGACAAATTAGCTAGCAAGCTAGCTAGCTAAATTGCCATAAATGTTTAATGCTTTTCGACCTGTCCCCAAATTAATGGAATTGGTTCAGAGTTTGTTTTGATATTTTAACCTGCGTGTCGTGATCGCATTTGATGTAGGGGGACAAAATACATGTATGCACGATGGCACACGCGCGCAGCCGTTTGGGTTCCGTGTAAGACCGGTTTAGCTTTTCAAAGCTCAATACTACACATTATATGAGAATTATCTAATAAAATGAAAGACATTTGCAAAAACCACAACCTTTTCAAGGGATATGTAACAGTTTGACATTATTAAGTCTTATTTTTTTCATTAGGTCAAGTCTGACATTTTAAAGTCGAATTTACTAACTTTAGAAGCCTTTTTAACCTTTAATACACTACAAGTTTGCATTTCCTGTAGTGCAGAAAAATTCTCAGCAATAAAAGAGTGCTCAGATTAAGATCCTACATCTGTAGTCAAAAGTACAAAATACATGTAATATCCATTTAAGCCAGGCACATAGAATACACCAGGATTTACAGAGCAGGCCTACACTAGGTAATGTCAGTTTCCTCCCCAAAATCCCCCAATGCCATAGCCTGGTACCAGATCTGTTGACCATCGGAGTTGGCAAGACAGCACAAACAGATCCTGCACCAGGCGACTAATGCCCCAGAGAGGGCCTCATCACTTGTGGCAAAGCTGCAGGCTATTCATGAAGACAGTCTGCAGCTCGTTGATGTCATCCGTGGTCTCTATGGGAATACTGGCTGTGTTAGTGGAGTTCAGTAACACTGAGTAAGCAGTAGTAAAGCAAGAGGAGCTACAGTTGTCATACAGCTTGGAGCTCACACAGCATGAGCCTCCCACAGCTCCCTGTAGAGACTCGTACACATCCAGGTAAAGGTTGGAGCAGTGTGGGGAGAGAAGGCCATGGTCTTGGGGGTGAGGGTGGTGGATGTGGAGGTGCTTGGCTCTGGGGCTGTGTTAGGGGCAGGTCTGCAGACAGCTGTTCCTCATGGTGCGCTGTAGGTCTATGGCGATCAGGTGCTTGCCGATGTTGACGTCCGTTGTCCAGTCCACCAGCTCATCCACAGCCTTGAAAGAGTCCTGTATACATACTGTGAACCCCAGCTGATCCCACAGAGATGAAGGAGTAGAATAATATTTTTTTGACCTTATGTATTTATACTAGAGCTACAATGGAGATCAAAAGTCTTGTCCAAGGTGAACACTGACCTAAGATGACACCAGCTGCTCCTACAGGAATGTATTTTAAAAATGTTTTATTCAAGAGATCAAACAAAAGAGGCAAATACAGTATAATAAAGTAGTTGTCACACCCTGGCCTTTGTTATATATATTTTCTTGATTAGTTTAGGTAGGTCAGGGTGTGACATGGGGGATGTTTGTGTGTTTTGTCTAGTTTAGGGTGTGTGTATTGTTTAGGGGGTTTTGTAGTATGTATGGGGTTGTGTTCAGTGTAGGTGTTTAGGAAAGTCTATGGTTGCCTGATTTGGTTCTCAATCAGAGACAGCTGGTTATTGTTGTCTCTGATTGGGAGCCATATTTAAGGCAGCCATAGGCTTTAGGTGTTTGTGGGTAATTGTCTATGTGGTACGTTAGTAGCTTGTGTGTGCACTTTTGTTGATAGCTTCACGGTCGTTTGTTGTTTTGTTTTGTAAAAGTGTTTGTTTTCGTGTTTCGTCATCTCTATTAAAAGAAGATGTACTCATATCCCGCTGCGCCTTGGTCCGCTTATTATGACGATCGTGACAGAATTACCCACCAAACCAGGACCAAGCAGCGGGGTAAAAAGCAGCAGCAGCGATGTCAAGACTCCTGGACGTGGGAGGAAATCCTAGACGGGAGAGGACCCTGGGCACAGCCAGGGGAATATCACCGCCCCAAGGCAGAGATGGAGGCAGCACGGCGACACGGTAGGAAGCCCAAGAGACAGCCCAAAAAAATTCTTGGGGGGTGGCACATGGAGCAGTCGGCGAAGTTGAGGGGTGAGTCTGAGATGGTCGAGGAGTTATTGGACAGATTGGAGGAGAGTGAACGAAGGGGAGATTATGAGACATTCGAGGAGTTGTTGACGAAATTGGAGGAGAGTGAAGAGAGAGAGCTGTTGGTTTGGCAGAGTATGCATGGCATTCTCCCTGAGGAGCGTGTTAGCTYTCCGATGCCACCTGTGTCAGTTCCTCGTACTCAGCCTGAAACTTGTGMTAAAGTTCCGGAAGATTTGATGCCGGCTATACACACCAGGTCTCCAGTACACCTTCACAACCCGGTGTGTCCTGTTCCTACTTTTTGCACTCATCCTGAGATGCGTGTCCCCAGCCCGGTACCACCAGTTCCGGCACCACGCACTAGGTCTAATGTGCGTCTCCAGAGCCCTGTACGCACTGTTCCTGCTCCCCGCACTAGCCTTGAGGTGCGTGTCTCCAGGCCATTAACACCAGTGCCTACACCACGCACCAAGCTTCCTGTGCGTCTCCAGAGCCCTGTTCCTCCTCCACGTACTAGCCCTGTGGTGCGTGTCTCCAGCCCATTACCACCAGTGCCTACACCACGCACCAAGCCTCCTGTGAGTCTCCAGAGTCCTGTYCGCACTGTTCCTGCTCCCCGCACTAGCCCTGAGATGCGTGTCTCCAGTCCGGTACCACCAGTTCCGGCACCACGCACCAGGCCTAATGTGCGTCTCCAGGGTCCAGTATGCCCTGTTCTTTCTCCCCGCACTAGCCAGCCTTCAGGTGCGTGTCCCCAGCCCGGTACCACCAGTTCCGGCACCACGCACCAAAGCCTCATGTGCGTCTCCAAAGCCCTGTACGCACTGATCCTTCTCCCCGCACTCGCCCTGAGGTGCGTGCCCTCAGCCCGGTACCACCAGTCCCGGTACCACGCACCAGGCCTATAGTGCGCCTCGAGAACTCAGTGTGCCCTGTTCCTGCTCCCCGCACTAGCTTTGAGGTGCGTGTCTCCAGTCCGGTACCACCAGTTCCGGCACCACGCACCAGGCCTACTGTGGCCTCAGCAGGTCAGAGTCGGCCGTCTGCCCAACGCCGCCTGCACTGCTCGTCTGCCACAGCGCCGTCTGAGCCGCCTACCTGCCCAACGCCATCTGAGCCGCCTGCTGCCCAACGCCATCTGAGCCATCGTATGCCCAGCGCCATCTGAGCCATCCGTCTGCCCAGCGCCATCTGAGCCATCCGTCTGCCCAGCGCCATCTGAGCCATCCGTCTGCCCAGCGCCATCTGAGC
>NW_019950761.1:3194-10660 GCF_002910315.2 Salvelinus sp. IW2-2015 | reverse complement strand
CTGGTATTAATGGAGAGGTCTACTGGTCAGTAATGGTATATATTACTGGTATTAATGGAGAGGTCTACTGGTCAGTAATGGTATATATTACTGGTCTTGGCTGTGTGCTTAGGGTCGTTGTCCTGTTGGAAAGTGAACCTTCGCCCCAGTCTGAGGTTCTGAGTCCTCTGCACTACGTTATCACCAAGGATTTCTCTGTACTTTGATCCGTTCATCTTTCCATCGATCCTGACTAGTCTCCCAGTCCCTACCGCTGAATAACATCCCCACAGCATGATGCTGCCACCACCATGCTTCACCGTAGGGATGGTGCCAGGTTTCCTCCAGACCTCGCTTGGCATTCAGGCCATAGAGTTCAATCTTGGTTTCATCAGACCAGAGAATCTTGTTTTCTCATGGTCTGAGAGGGTTTTAGGTGCCTTTTGGCAAACTCCCAGCAGACTGTCTTGTGTCTTTTACTGAGAAGTGCCTTCCATCTGGCCACTGTACCATAAAGGCCTGATTGGTGGAGTGCTGCAGAGATGGTTGTCCTTCTGGAAGGTTCTCCCATCTCAACATAAATGGGAGAACCAAGGCCCTTCTCACCAGATTGCTCAGTTTTTACGGGCGACCAGCTCGAGGAAGAGTCTTGGTGGTTCCAAACTTCTTCCATTTAAGAATGATGGAGGCCACTGTGTTCTTGGGGACCTTCAATACTGCAAAAATGTTTTGGTACCCTTCCCCTGATCTGTGCCTCGACATAATCCTGTCTCGGAGCTCTCCGCACAATTCCTTCAACCTCATGGCTTGGTTTTTGCTCTGACATGCACTGTCAACTGTGGAACCTTATATAGACAGGTGTGTGCCTTTCCAAATCATGTCCAATCAACTGAATTTACCACAGGTGGACTCCAATCAAGTCGTAGAAACATCTCAAGGATGATCAATGGAAACAGGAGGCACGTGAGGTACATTTCAAGTCTCATCGCAAAGGGTCTGAATACTTATGTAAATAAGGTATTTTTGTTTTCGAATCTTTTATAAATTTGCAAAAATGTCTAAAAACCTGTTTTCGCATTGTCATTATGGGGTATTGTGTGTAGATTGATAAGGAAAAAAAACATTAAAATCAATTTTCAGAATAAGGCTGTAACGTAGCAAAACATGTCAAGAGGTCTGAAGACTGAATAGTCTGGTTGATACCCTCCCAGACAGTATATAATAGTCTGGTTGATACCCTCCCAGACAGTATATAATAGTCTGGTTGATACGATACAAATCCCAGACAGTATAATAATAGTCCTGGTTGATACCCTCCTAGACGTAATATAAATAGTATGGTTGATACCCTCCAGAACAGTATATAATGAGTCTGGTTGATACCAATCCCAGAACGTATATAGTACGTCGGTCTTGTAGACCTCTCCTAGACAGTATATATTAAAGTCATGCGTTGATACCCTCCAGACAGTATACACATTGTAGGTACCTTGCAGTGCGTGAGTACCCTCTCACCAGATCAGTATATAAGTAGTCTGTTATACCTCTCTTCTGGCCAGACAGTTTAATATACTCGTGATACTCCAGTACTAGATGTTGGGACCCTAACCCTCCCAGACAGTATATAAAGTTCTGGTTTTGATACCCTCTTCAGACAGTTATATACAACTAGTCCTGGTGATACCCTCCCAGACAGTATATATAGTCTGGTTGATACCTCCCAGACAGTATATAAAGTCTGGTTTGATACCCCCAGACAGTATATAATAGTCTGGTTGATACCCTCCCAGACAGTATATAAAGTACTGGTTGAACCCTCCCAGACGTATATAACAGTCTGGTTGATACCGTCCCAGACAGTAATATAATAGTCTGGTTGATACCCTCTCAGCACAGTATATAAAGTCTGGTTGATACCCTCTCAGACAGTATATAATAAGTCTGGTTGATACTCTCAGACAGTATATAATAGTCTGGTTGATACCCACTCTCTCAGACAGTATAGATAGGATAGTCTGGTTGATTATCCCTCCCAGACAGATATATAGTCTGGTTGATACCTCCCAGACAGTATATAATAGTCTGGTTTGATACCCTCCCGACAGTATATAGTCCTGGTTGTACACCTCTCCAGACAAGTAAATAATAGTCTGGTTGATACCCTCCCAGACAGTATATAACTAGTCTGGTCTGTGATACCCTCTCAGACAGTATATAATAGTCTGGTTTGATACCCTCCAGACAGTAATTAAATAGTCTGGTATGATATCCTCTAGACAGTATATAATACTGGTTGATACCCTCCCAGACAGTAATATAAAGTCTGGTTGATACCTCTCCAGACAGTATATAATAGTCTGGTTTGAATAACCGGCTCCCAGCACAGTATATAATCAGTCTGGTGATAACCTACTCTCAGACAGTATATAACAGTCTGGTTGATACCCTCCCAGACAGTATAATATAGTCTGGTTGATTACTCCAAGACAGTATTATAAGTCTGGTATACCGCTCTCAGACAGTATACTAATGGAGTCTGTTGATACCCCCTCCCAGACAGTATATAATAGTCTGGTTTGAGGTCCTCCCAGACAGTATAATAGTTCTGTTGATACCCTCTCAGACAGTATATATAGGTCTGGTTGATAACCGTACCACGTCAACAGACAGTATATAATAGTCTGGTTGATACCCTCCCAGACAGTTAATATAACAGTCTGGTTGATACCTCTCAGCAGTATATAATAGTCTGGTTGATACCCTCCCAGACATGTATATAACGTCTGGTTGATCACCCTCTCAGACAGTATATAACAGTCTGGTTGATACCCTCTCAGACAGTATATAATAGTCTGGGATTAACCTCCAGACAGTAATATACACAGTCTGGTTGATACCTCCCAGACAGTAATAATAGTCTGGTTGATACCCCGACAGAACAGTATATAATAGTCCGGTTGATACCCTCCCAGACAGTATATAATAGTTCTGGTTGATACCCCCCAGACAGTATATACAGTCTGGTTGATACCCTCCCAGACAGTAGTAATAAACAGTCTGGTTGATACCTCCCAGACAGTATATAACTAGTCTGGTTGATACCCTCTCTAGACAGTATATAATGTAGATAGTCTGGTTTATACCCTCCAGACAGTAATATAATAGTCTGGTTGATACCCTCCCAGACAGTATATAATTAGTCTGGTTGATACCCTCTCAGACAGTATATAATAGTCTGGTTGATACCCTCCAGACAGTATATAATAGTCTGGTTGATACCCTCCAGACAGTATATAAAGTCTGTGTTATACCCTCCCAGACAGTATATAAATAGTCTGGTTGATACCCTCCAGACAGTATAAATAGTCTGGTTGATACCCTCCCAGACAGTATATAATAGTCTGGTTGATACCCTCCCAGACAGTATATAATAAGTTTTTCCCTGGTGTGATACCCTCCCAGACAGTATAAAATAGTCTGGTTGATCCCTCCTCAGACAGTATATAATAGTCTGGTTGATACCTCTCGCAGAACAGTATTATAATAGTCTGGTTGATACCCTCCAGACAGTATACTAATAGTCCCGGTTATACCTCTCGGCAGACGGTATATAACAGTCTGATTGATACGCCTCCAGTCAGTATAATAATAGTGCATGGTTGATACCCTCCAGACAGTATATATAAGTCTGCGTTGATACCCTCCAGAACAGTATGATAATAGTCTGGTTTGATACCCTCCCAGACGATATACGCGTAAAGACCTGGTGTATACCCTCCCCCAGCAGACAGTAATATATCGATTGATACCCAGACATATATTCTGGTTGATACCCTCCCAGTCAGTATTTAATTGCCCTTCCAAGAGTTGACTGACTTTTTTAATTGATATGTGATGTGTGTGTGTGTGTGTGTGTGTGTGTGTGTGTGTGTGTGTGTGTGTGGTGTGTGTGTGTGTGTGTGTGTGTAGTGTGTGTGTGTGTGTGTGTGTGTGTGTGTGTGCGTGCGTGCGTGCCGTCAGGTGCCGTGCGTCGTGCGTCGCGGTTGCGCTGGTGCGTGCGTGCGTGCGTGCGTGCGCAATGCGTGCGTGCGTGCGTGGTGCGTGCGTGCGTGCGTGTGTGTGGTGTGAAACCATGCTGCAGTCAGAGCGCAGTTACAGTTACCACCATATCTGTCACTAGAGACAGTATTAACACTGTTACCAAACACACTGGGATGTATCTGTACAGGAAAACACCATGCCATCTACTCTGTGTGTGTGGCAATCCCTCTCCTCCTCCTCTCCCTCTCCTCTCTCTCCTCTCCTCTCCTTCTCCTCTCCCTCCTCGTCCTCTCCTCTCCTCTCCTCTGTCCTCTCCTCTCCTCTCCTCTCCTCTCCCTCTCCTCCCCTCCCTCCTCTCCCTCCTCTCCTCTACCCTCCTTTCTCTCCCCCACCTCTCTTTTCCCTCTCCTCTCCTCTCCCTCCTCTCCCTCCTCATCCTCTCCTCTCCTCTCCTCCCTCCTCATCCTCTCCTCCTCTCCTCTTCCCTCCTCTCTTCCCCCCCTCCTCTTTTCCTCTCCTCTCCCTCTCTCCTCTCCTCTCCTCTCCTCCTCCTCTCCTCCCCTCCTCTCCTCTCCTCTCGCTCTCGTTCTCCTCTCCTCTCCTCTCCTCTCCTCTCCTCTCCTCTCTCTCCTCTATTCCCTCCCTCTCCTACTCTCCTCTCGCTCACTCTCCTCCTCCTCTCCTCTCCTCTTCCTTCCTCTCCTCTCCTCTCCCCCTCTCACTCCTCCCTCCTCATCCTCCTCTCCTCCTCTCCTCCCCTCCCCTCCTCTCTCCCTCCCCCTCATCTTCTTCCTCTCCTTCTTCTCCGTCTCCTCTCCTTCCTCTCCTCTCCTCTCTCTCCTCTCCTCCTCACTCTCCCCCCTCCTCTCTCTCCTCTCTCTCCTCTCTCTCCCTCTCCTCTCCTCTCCTCTTTCCTCTCCTCCTCATCCTCTCCCATACTTCCCTCTCCTCCCCCTCCTCTCCTCTCCTCTCCTCTCCCCCTCCTCTCCTCTCCTCTCCCTCCCCTCTTCTCTTCTCTCTATCTCTCTCTCTCTCTCTCTCTCCTCCTCTCTCTCTCTCTCTCTCTCTCTCTCTCTTCTCCTCTTCTCTCTCTCTCTCAACCTCTCCTCTCCTCTCCTCTCCATCTCCTCATCCTATCCACTCTCCGTACTCTGGTACATCAGGGCTGCCTGGCCTGAACTCCAGTGCAACTCGTAAGACGAGGAAGGTTATAGTTTTAGGGCCAACATTTTTTCTCTATCAAACTATGAGTAATAGCAGGGCACCTACATCAACAGTGAGACGTGTTCTCCTTGTGTTCACTCGAAACAAGCTGTGGAAAATGCTCCCCCTTAGCTCTCTGGAGTGAAGTTTTTAGAGGACAGGTGTAGTATTATATATATGTAAGGTGTCAGTACTATATATCTGTATGGTGTAGTACTATATATCTGTACTGGTGTAGTAGTATATACTGAATAGTGTAGTATTATTATGGTGTAAGTAATTATATTCTGTATGGTGTAGTAGTATATCATGGTGTAGATTAATATATGGTGTACGTATATATAATGGTGGTAAAGTAATTATATATGGTGTAGTATTCGATATTCTGTAATGGTGTCAGTAGTATATATTCTGTAGGGTGTAAGTAGTATTATATCTGTATGGTGTAGTATTATATATCTGTATGGTGTAAAGTAATTATATATGGCTGTACGTATTATAATACTCTGTAAAGGGTGAGTAGTTTAATTATCTGTATGGTGTAGTATTAATATATCTGTATGGTGTACGTATTATATATCTGTTGTGGTGTAGTATTATACTATCTGAAGGTGTAGTATTCATATATCTGAATGGTGTAGTATTATATATCTGAATGGTGTAGTATTATATATCTGGAATCGGTGTAAGTATTCATAATATATGTAGGTGAGTATTATATATGGTGTAGTATTATAAATATCTCTATGGTGTAGTATCTATATATGGTGTAGTATTATATATCTGTAATGGTGTTAGTATTATATATCTGAAGGCTGTAGTACTTATATATCTGAAATGGTGTAAAGTATTATATAACTGAAATAGTGTAGATTATATATATGTATGCGTGTAGTATTATATATGGTGTAGTATTATATATCTGTATGGTGGTAGTATTATATATGTGGTAGTATTATTATCTGTATGGTGTAGTATTATATATCTGTAATGGTGTAGTATTACTATATCTGAATGGTGTAGTATTATAACTGAATAGTGTGTATCTATATATCTGTATGGTGTAGTATTAATATAGGTGTGGTATTATATATCTGTTATGGTGTAGTATTATATATGGTGTAGTATTATGTATCTGTATGGCAGTATTATATCTGTAGGGTGTAGTATTATATAATCTTATGGTGTAGTATTAATATATCATGTAGGGTGTAGTATTATAATATGGTGTAAGTTATTATATATCTGTAATGGTGTAGTAATTATATATGGTGTGGTATTATATAATGGTGTAGTAAATTATATATCTGTATGGTGTTAGTACTATATATCGTATGGTGTAGTACTATATATCTGTTGGTGTAGTATTATATACTGGTATGGTGTAGTATTATATATCTGTAGGGTGTAGTATTATATATGGTGTAGTTAATTATATAATCTGTATTGGTGTAAGTATTATATATGGTGTGGTATTATATATGGTGCAGTTATTATAATGGTGTATGTATTATATATCTGTATGGTTAGTACTATATAATCCTGTATGGTGTAGTAATTATATATCTGTATGGTGTAGTATTATATAATGGTGTAGTATATATATCTGTATGGTGTAGTAATATATGGTGTAGTTATATATGGTGTAGTATTATATATATGTATGGTGTACGTAGTATCATATCATTGAATGGTGTAGTATATATATCTGTATGGTGTAGTATTATATATCTATAATGGTGTAGTACTATATATCTGTATGGTGTAGTATTATATCTGTCTGGTGTAAGTATTAATATATGGTGTAGTATTATATATCTGTATGGTGGTAGTTAATTATATATGGTGTAAGTATTATATATATGTATGGTTAGTAGTATATATCTGGAATGGTGGTGTATTATATATGAGTGTAGTATTATATATCTGTATGTGTAGTATTATATATCTGTATGGTGTAGCATTATATTGTGTAGTGTTATGATATCTGTAGGTGTAGTATTATAATGGTGTAGTATTATATAAGGTGTAGTATTATATATATGTATGAGTGTATAGTGAATATATCGAATGGTGTAGTACTACTATATTATCTGTATGGTGTAGTATTATATATAATGTAATGGTGTAAGATATTGATATTATGGTGTAAGTATATATATCTGTAATGGTGTAGTATTATATATGGTGTAGTATTAAATATATGTATGGTTGTAAGTAGTATTATCTGAAAATGGTGTAAG
>NW_019950761.1:0-1109 GCF_002910315.2 Salvelinus sp. IW2-2015 | reverse complement strand
AAGGATTAGTGGGTCCTGGGACGGAGTGTACCTTGACACACACACAAACACATGTACACACACACTCTAAGAGACAAACACACACTAAGAGACACACACGCATACTATGGGACACACGCACACTAAGGGACACACACACACTAAGGGACACACACACACTAAGGGACACATACACACTAAGGGACACACACACACTCATGCTGACAGAATACCAGTGCGCTGCAGTTAATTGTTTTAATTATTGGTTCAAGAGGTCTAAAGTTAAACATAAGGAGACCAGTGTGAGCATGTATCTCATTCCAGCCCTGTGTTATTATTGGCAATAGAAACCTCTCCTTTCTCTTTAATAAAGCACAACTGTAAACTATATATAAACTATAAACATATCGACTATTCAAAAACAGCCTTCTTTTAACAGCATGTAACTGTTAGACAGATAGTATTGTGATTTAAATGTACACATGGCAGAAATAGACAGCGTGTTGTTAGGGTTTGAGTAGCTGTCTTACCCTCGCAGGCCTTTCCGTCCGGGGTTGGGATGAAACCCATGTCACATTCACAACGGTAGCCTCCAGGGACATTCAGGCAGTTACCGCTCTCACACAGGTTCACGTTATCCGCACACTCATCGCTGTCTGTACCAGAACACATAACCACATCACATCACTTCACTGAGAATAATAAGCAGGTACTGAGATCTACAGTCAAGTTAAATATTTGAACATGAGTCAGTGTGTGACCCTGTGACCTGAGCAGTAGAAACCGTCCCCAGAGAATCCGTCCTTGCAGTGGCAGCGGTATGATCCCATGGTGTTCAGACAGTCTGCGTTGTTGCTGCACATGTGGGTCCCGTTGGAACACTCATCCAGGTCTGAAACACACACAGATGYTTGATTATTGGTGCTTGATAAACCATTGATAAGGGGTAGATAGTATTAGATGTCGCTGGGCTGATAGAACATCTAGAACTGGTGCAGATACCTGAATATTGTTGTTGATAACAACAAGGGTTTATAACTGGTATACTGGTAGACGTTTCTAAAACGTCTCAGATACAGTAGTTATACCAGAGTTAACTGGTATACTGGTAGACGTTTCTAAAACGTCTC
>NW_019950760.1:10593-12251 GCF_002910315.2 Salvelinus sp. IW2-2015 | reverse complement strand
TAGAGAGTATCTAGTAACACGTCAAAGGTTGCATAGATCAAGATCCCCGAGCTGAAAAGGTACTAAATTGTCATTTCTGCCCCTGAACAAGGCAGTTAAACCCACTGTTCCCCGGTAGGACGTCATTAAAAATAAGAATTTGTTCTTAACTGACGTGCCTAGTTAAATAAAGGTTAAATAAATAAATAGAATACAACAACGTTCATTCAACATAAAACATATATATAAGTAACAGTCAAAAGGTTTGGTTTTTCATTTTTTAAAACTATTTTCTACTTTGTAGAATAATAGTGAAGACATGAAAAATATGAAATAACACATATGGATCATGTAGTCACCAAAAAAGTGTTAAAACAAATCAAAATATATTTTATATTTATCAAAGAAGCCCCTTTTGCTTGATGACAGCTTTGTACACTCTTGACAGGCTAAAGAAGGATTTTTAATCTTGGACAATTGAGACGTGGACGTGTATGTGTGCCATTCAGAGGGTGATTGGGCAAGACAAAAAAATTTACGTGCCCTTGAACAGGCTATGGTGGTAGGTGTCAGGCGCACCGGTTTGAGTGTGTCAAGAAAGCAAGAACTGCAACGCTGCTGGGTTTTTCACACTCAACAGTTTCCCGTTTGTATCAAGAATGACCCACCACCCAATCTGTGGGAAGCATTGGAGTCAACATGGACCAACATCCCTGTGGAACGCTTTCGACCCCCTTGTAAAGTCCGTGCCCCGACGAATTGAGGCTGTTCTGAGGGCAAAAAGGGGAGGTGTAACTCAATATTAGAAAAGTGTTCCTAATGTTTTGTACACTCAGTGTATAATGACACCAAGATGTTGTCTGTATCATTTACAGTTCACGGATCACAGGGTCTAATAGGAGGCATGCAGAGGTATTAAAAGGGCTTAAAATGGCCACTTAAATCACAAGAGAAAAAGATACAAATGTAAAATGCATGTTAAACATCCTTCCTCCCAATGAAGTTCCTACTTGAGAATTGCCAGAACAATCTGACATACCAAAAAATATTTTTTCCCAGATCCCACGTCCAATTATTTTATGTTAGCCAGGTATTTCCTGGTAGTAACTGTAACACTTCATGATGCTGCTGGATCACACACACACACACACACACACGCACGCGCACGGCAGCTTTGAAATAATTGCCGAAGTGCGTTTGTAATTAAGTCTATCAGTCAATACATATGAAATATCAAACGTTGTGCAGCAACGACAATTAGCGCAGAATCTAACACAGTGATTATGAGAAACTAATTTCTCACATTAAGGAGCACGGTAGAATTTGCATCGTTAGTCTGGTAGAACAGTAATTGGCAAAAAAAAAAGAAAAAAAGAAACAAGGGAGGAAAAAAGGAGGAGAAGTTTGAAGTGTGTTATAACTAGAGGGAGGGAGGAGTGTTAATTAGCTAGCATGATAGCATCACGGCTCAATCACAACTAACAGYGGCAGTAGCTAGCATGATAGCATCACAGCTCAATCACAACTAACAGCATCAGTAGCTAGCATGAAAGCATCACGGCTCAATCACAACTAACAGCAGCAGTAGCTAGCATGATAGCATCACTGCTCAATCACAACTAACAGCAGCAGTAGCTAGCATGATAGCATCACGGCTCAATCACAACAAATAGCAGCAG
>NW_019950760.1:1478-8945 GCF_002910315.2 Salvelinus sp. IW2-2015 | reverse complement strand
CGGACGCTCGGGTTGTCCCAAGCACACAGCACACACACCAACACGCTTGGCTTGAGGATGTGACAGCTGGAGCTGGGGGTGGACAGGGTGTGGGTTAGGGCCTTCAGGGGAAAGAGGATGGATGAATGATAGAGAGATGAATGGATGGAGGAGATTATGGGATGGAGGAGGGAGGGGGGGGGGGTTATTGGAAAGAATAACATTCCTTACTTATGGAATCCCACTTCTTTTCTGTGTGTGTGTGTGTGTGTGTGTGGTGTGTGTGGGTGTGTGTGTGTGTGTGTGTGTGTGTGTGTGTGTGTGTGTGTGTGTGTGTGTGTGTGTGACAGCTAACGGGCGCAGAGCGGGCACCGACCAAGCTTCTCAGACGGGAGAACGCCCTGCGGGAAGGCTCTCGCTTCGTGAGGAGAGAACACACACCCTAAAATACACCCCTAGTCAATACACACACACCACCCTAACCTTACACCCCTAGTCAATACACACACACACACACACACACACACACACACACACACACACACACCACACACACACACACCCTAACCCAACACCCCTAGTCAATACACACACACACACACACACACACGCACGCACGCACGCACACACACACACCACACACACAGGCATGCATGTACACACACGTGTTGACTGACTGTCTGCGATTTAATTGTTTGTTTCAGATCTACTCTCCAGACCACACAAACAATAGCTTCTCGTCCAACCCGTCGACCCCTGTCGGCTCTCCCCCGTCACTCACAGGTAAATCTTCATAATACAATTAATGTACGAGATTCCCCTCCACAAGCCTCCTCTGTGTTGTGTCATGAGCAGGTTAACCCTTGATTAATTGGTTGAATTTATATGAAATTAAACAATTAAAATACAACCACACACCAATGGCACGAGTATAACACAAAAAAAAGCCTAGGACTTATTTCTCGTCCTCCTCTAACTAAGGTGAGGAGAGGAAGTGAGTACTCTGACTCCTCTAACTAAGGTGAGGAAGAGGAAGTGAGTACTCTGACTCCTCTAACTAAGGTGAGAAGAGGAAGTGAGTACTCTGACTCATCTACTAAGGTGAGGAAGAGGAAGTGAGTACTCTGACTCCTCTAACTAAGGTGAGGAAGAGGAAGTGAGTTACTCTGACTCCTCTAACTAAGGTGAGGAAGAGGAAGTGAGTACTCTGACTCATCTACCTAATAGGTGAGGACAGAGGAAAGTGAGTACTTGACTCCTCTAACTAAGGTGAGGAAGAGGAAGTGGAGTACTCTGATCATCTACTAAGGTGAGGAAGAGGAAGTGAGTACTCTGATCTCTAAGGTGAGGATTAAGAGCGAGTGAGTACTCTGACGCTCTAACTAAGGTTGAGGAAGAGGAAGTGATACTCCTGACTCCTCTAAGTGAGGAAGAGGAGTGAGTACTCCTGACTCCATCTAAGTGAAGGAATGAGGAAAGTGAGTAACTCTGACTCCTCTAACTAAGGGGAGGAAGAGGAGAGTGAGTACTCTGACTCTAACCAAGGTGAGGAAGAGGAAGTGAGTACCTCTGACTCCTCTAACTAAGGTGAGGATGAGGAAGTGAGTTACGCTGACATCCTCTAATAAGGTGAGGAAGAGGAAAGTGAGTACGCCTGACTCCTCTAACTAAGGTGAGGGAAGAGGAAGTGAGTCTTCTGACTCCTCTTAACAAGGTGAGGAGAGGAAGTGAGTACTACCGACGCCTCTAAACTAAGGTGAGGAAAGAGTAAGTGAGTACTCTGACTCCTCTAACTAAGGTGAGAGGATGAGGAAGTGAGTATCTGAACTCCTCTAACTGAAGGTGAGGAAGAGGGGGGAAGTGGAGTACTGCTACTCCTCTTAACTAAGGTGAGGAAGAGGAAGTGAGTATCTGACTCCTCTAACTAAGGTGAGGATGAGGAAGTGAGTACTTTCTGATCCTCTAAACCTAAGGTGAGGAAGAGGAATGAGTACTCCGATTCCTCTAATCTAAGGTGCAGGAAGAGGAAGTGAGTACTCTGACTCCCTCTAACTAAGGTGACGGAAGAGGAAGTGAGTACTCTGAACCTCTAACTAGGTGGGATGAGGAAGTGAGTAACGCATGATCCTCTAACTAAGGGTGAGAAGAGGAAGTGAGTACGCTTGACTCCTCTAACTAAGGTGAGGAAGAGGAATGAGTACTCTGATCCTCTAACTAAGGTGAGGAAGAGGAAGTGAGTACTCTGTCTCCTCTAACTAGAGAGTGAGTTCGATACAGGTGAGAAAGAGTGATCGTGACTCTCTAACTAAGGTTGAGGAAGAGGAATGAGATCTGACCCTCTAACAAGTGAGGAGGATGATACTGACTCCTCTAACTAAGGTGAGGAAGAGGAAGTGAGTACTCTGACTCCTCTAACTAAGGATGAGTGAAGGGAAGTGAGTACTCTGACTCCTCTAACAAGGTGAGGAGAGGAATGAGACTCTGACTCCTCTAACTAAAGGTGAGGAAGAGGAAGTGAGTACTTCTGACTCCTCAACAAAGTGAAGGAATGAGTGAAGAGTACTCTTGACTCCTCTAACTAAGGTGAAGGAAGGGAAGTGTAGTACTCTGACCTCCTCTAATAGGTGACGGAAGAGACGTGCAGTACTCTGACTCCTCTAACTTAAGGTGAGGAAGGAAGTGAGTACTCTGACTCCTTCTAACTAAGGTGAGGAAGAGGATAGTGAGTTACTCTTGACTCCTCTAACTAAGGTGAGGAAGAGGAAGTGAGTACTCTGACTCCTTCTAACTAAGGTGAGGAGAGGAAGTGGTGACTCTGACTCCTCTAACTAAGGTGAGGAAGAGGAAGTGAGTCCTCTGACTCTCTAACTGTGTGATGTTTATGACCCTAAGGTAGGAGAGGAAGAGACTCTGACTAAAGGTGATAGAGTAAGTGATTCTGACTCCTCTAACTAAGCGGTGAGGATGAGGTAAGTGAGTACTTCTGAACTCCTTCTAACTAAGGTGAGAAGAGGAAGTGAGTAACTCTGCTCCTCTAACCTAAGGTGAGGAAGAGGAAGTGAGTACTCTGACTCCTCTACATAAGGTGAGGATGAGGAAGTGAGTACTCTGACTCTTAACTCGGTAGTGCAGGAAGAGGAAGTGAGTACTCTGGACTCCTCTAACTAAGGTGAGGAAGAGGAAGTGAGTACTCTCGATCCTCTAAACTATGTGAGGAAGAGGAAGTGAGTACTCTGACTCCTCTAAGCTAAGGTGAGGAAGAGGAAGTGAGTACTCTGGAACTCCTCTAACTAAGGTGAGGAAGGAGGACGTGAGTACTTCTGATCTCTAACTAGGTTGAGGATGAGGAATGAGTACTCTGACTCCTCTAACTAAGATGAGGAAGAGGAAGTGAGTACGCTGACTCCTCTAACGTAAGGAGAGGAAGAGGAAGTAAGTACTCTGACTCCTCTAACTAAGATGATGAAGAGGAAGTGAGACTCTGGACTCCTCTAACTAAGTGAGATTGAGAAGTGAGATCTGACTTCCTCTAAACTAAGGTGAGGAAGAGGAAGTGAGTACCTGACTCCTCTACTAAGGTGAGGAAGAGGAAGTGAGTACTCTGACTTCGCTCTAACTAAGTGAGGAAGGGGACGTGAGGTACTCTGACTCATCTAACTAAGGTGAGGAAGAGTAAGTGAGTACTCTGACTCCTCTAACTAGGTGAGGAAAGAGGAAGTGAGTACTCTGACTCCTCTAACTAAGGTGAGGAAGAGGGAAGTGAGTAACTTCTGACTCCTCTAACTAAGGTTGAGGAAGAGGAGTGAGTTACTCTGACTCCTCTAACTAAGGTGGGAAGATGAAGTGAGTACTCGACTCCTCTAACTAAGTGTGAGGATGAGGAAGATGAGTACTCTGACTCCTCTACTAAGGTGAGGAAAGGAAGTGAGTACGGGCTGACTCCTCCTAACTAAAGTGTGAGGAAGAGGAAGTGGAAGTACTCTGACTCATCTAACTAAGGTGAGGAGAGAGGAGGTTGAGATGATTAAGTGAGGAATAGTACTCTGACTCCTCTAAAAAAAAAACTAAGGTGAGAAAGAGAAGTAGTACTCTGAACTCCTCTAACTAAGGTGAGGAAGAGGAAAGTGAGTACTCTGACCTCCTCTAACTAAGGTTGAGGATGAGGAAGTGATACTCTGACTCCTCTAACTAAGGTGAGGAAGAGAAGTGAGTACTCTGACTCCTCTAACTAAGGTGAGGAAGAGAAGTGAGTACTCTGACTCCTCTAACTAAGGTGAGGAAGAGGCAGTGAGTACTCTGACTTCCTCTAACTAGGTGAGGAAGCAGAAGTGCAGTACTCTGACTCCTCTAACTAGTCCGGGGCAGGAAGTGAACAGAGCAGAGCTCTGAGGACCGCCTACACCACTCTCACATTAATTGCCCAATCACATTTTCCCCCAGTTCTTTCACTGTTTAAGCGACACACGCTAATACAAGCCTCTCTCTCTCTCTCTCCTCTCCTCTCTCACCGTGTTTAATACACACAGTATAGACTAGGGACCATCAACTAGATTTAGCCGCGGGCCAATTTTTTCTTGAGCGGATGGTCAGGGGGCCCGGAACATAATTACAAATAATTTTTAGACTACAAATTGCCCAGCAAGAAGCCCAAACAGATATAATATTTGCCGAAAACAATAATTTCAAACCTTCCTTACCATTTGTATGTGATCTCATGTACACTCAAAGATGAGATAAATAGGAACCGTGATGAAGTTTTACACATACACGGACCAGGCGTGATGGTCTATTTCAGGGATCTCCAACTGACGGTCTGCAGGCTGAATTTGGACCGCGGGTGATTTTATTTGGCTCACTAAGTTTTTTTATATATTGTTTCATTATTTACATAATTTAGCAGACATTCTTATYCAGAGCAACTTACAGGAACAATTAGGGTGAAGTGCCTTGCTCAAGGGCAMATCAATAGATGGTTTCACTTAGTCTGCTCAGGGATTCGAACCAGCAACCTTTTGGTTACTGCCCCAATGCTCTTAAACACTAGGCTACCTGCCACCCCATCATACATTGCTGTTAGTTGCTTGTGTGACATCATTTTACCGTTCTTGTTGACAATATCCTTTATAAATATTATACCCTTCATGTAAACCCCCCCCCCCTAAAAAAAGATTTTTTTTTTCTCTATCAGTTTAGCCATATAATTGGCTGTAGATCTATTACATCTGCCTTTGCTGGATGATAGGGGCGGCAGGTAGCCTAGTGATTAGTGACCTAGTGATTAGAGCGTTGGGCCAGTAACCCGAAAGGTTACTTTTCCCACTTTTGGCACCATAGAAAAGGATACCAGAAAATAATCAATCTGACTAGCTTGATTTAGCCTCCAAGTATATCTTACAAGATGCGGGTTTTTAAGCCTCAAAATATCAGTAATGTCCATAATATTTCTTATATTTCCATTATAATACAGTTATTTGTATCTTGGAGACTAATTTGATCATTATAAATGTTTTCAAAGAAGTTTGGATTGTCATTATTATTGACCGTATAGATTTATTGAGCCATCATTGTTTATCATTAAGTAGTATGTTCAACCGGATCAATCTTCCTTCAGGATCTATTTTAACGGACCTCAAGTTTTTGTACACAGTTAATCATTTAACATTTCAAGTCTTTCTCATTTAAAAAATGTTGTGTGTTTTATGTTAACTGTTAATTTGTGACTGTTTTATATCACTTGCTTTGGCAATGTTAATATATGTTTAGAGAGAGAGAGCTAGAGAGAGAGCTAGAGAGAGAGCTAGAGAGAGCTAGAGAGAGAGCTATAGAGAGAGGGAGAGAGAGAGGTAGAGAGAGATCTCAGAGAGAGAGGTAGAGAGAGCTAGAGAGAGAGCTAGAGAGAGATATCAAGGAGAGAGGTAGAGAGAGCTAGAGAGAGAGCTAGAGAGAGATCTCAGGAGAGAGGTAGAGAGAGCTAGAGAGAGATCTCAGAGAGAGAGGTAGAGAGAGCTAGAGAGAGATCTCAGAGAGAGAGGTAGAGAGAGCTAGAGAGAAGATCTCAGAGAGAGAGGTAGAGAGAGCTAGAGAGAGAGCTAGATAGTTAGAGAGAGAGGTAGAGAGAGATCTCAGAGAGAGAGAGGTAGAGAGAGAGGTAGAGAGAGCTAGAGAGAGATGGAGAGAGAGAGAGAGAGAGATGGAGAGAGAGCGAGAAGGGGACTTTATTATCTAATTTCACTGCTTTGACAAAGTAAAATATGTTTCCCATGCCAATTAAATCCCCTTGAATTGAAATTGAACTGAGAGCTAGAAGAGAGATCTCAGAGAGAGGGTAGAGAGAGAGCTAGAGAGAGATCTCAGAGAGAGAAAGAATGATCGAGATCGATAGAGGGAGAGGAAAAGAGAGAATCATTGTGGAATGTTGGAGAACAGCATTCCAATCTGTTTCTGATGTTCTATTATTTGTTCAGGTGGGGATTGCAAGAGAGCAGGACCATATGCTGGGCTGTCTGTGGTGGTTTAGAGGAAAAAGACAGCGGACATCCAGCCATCACTGAGAGGAGGACATGTCACAGCTAATCACAGCAGAGTTCAAAACCGTATGTGGCCTCTGTTAATCTTTCTATGTTAATCAGTCCATCTTGTCTACGTTTAGCCTTCCGTTCTGTCTGTCCATCCATCACTCTGTCTGTCCGTCACATTGCTGGTCTTTCCACTGTAATCAGCCCTGTGATCTGTCCTGTCTTCTGTCCTGTCTTCCGCAGCCCTGTGTCCTTGTCCCCAGGTCTTACCCATCACGCTGTCTGTGCCGTTGGTGGTGCAGTGCAGGAGGCTGGTACTGTACTGATTGGAGGCACTGCTACCGATGGAAACTGGACATGGGAGGAAGACTGGGGTTTGATGTCTGCCGAGGAGTGTGACGGGTCAGCTCTGTAGAGAGGGAGAATGGAGGTGAGAAGAAACATACCATCAGACTAAAACATCTAACCCATTAGAACCCTCAGACTGACCATCTCAACCCATTAGAACCCTCAGACTGACCATCTAAGCCGCAATTTAGAACCCTCAGTACTGACCCATGCTAACCATTCAGAACCTCAGACTGACCATCCTTAAACCCATTTAGAACCCTCAGACTGACCATCTAAATCCCATGAATCTATTGAACCCTGCAGACCTGAACCATCTAACCATTCAGAACCCTCAGACTGACCATCTAACGCCCATTACTGAACCATCAGAACTGACATCTAACCCATTAGAACCCTCAGACTGACCATTAACCATTAGAACCCTCAGACTGACCATCTAACCCATTCAGAACCCTCAGACTGACCATCTAACCCATTACCAGATGACCTCAGACTGACCATCTAACCCATTAAGAACCATCAGACTGACCATCTAACCCATTAGAACCCTCAGACTGACCATCTAACCCATTAGAAACCCTCAGACTGACCATCTAACCCATTAGAACCCTCAGACTGACCA
>NW_019950760.1:0-1329 GCF_002910315.2 Salvelinus sp. IW2-2015 | reverse complement strand
CAGACCCCTTGTCTTTTTCCACATTTTGTTATGTTAGCTTTATTCTAAAATGGATTAAAAATACAAAAAATCCTCAGCAATCTACACACAATACCGCGTTATGTCAAAGCGAAAACAGGTTTTTAGATTTTTTGCAAATCTATAAAAAATAAATAAAGGTACCTTATTTACACTAGACCCTTTACTATGAGGCTCGAAATTGAGCTCAGGTGCATCCTGTTCCCATTGATCATCCTTGATGGGTTAGGGTTAGGGTTAGGGTTAGAGTCCACCTGTGGTAAATTCAATTGATTGGACATGATTTGGAAAGACACACACCTGTCTATATAAGGTCCCACAGTTGACAGTGCATGTCAGAGTGAAAACCAAGCCATGAGGTCAAAAAAATGGTACGTAGAGCTTCGAGATAGGATTGTTTGAAGGCACAGATCTGGGGAAGTTTGGAACCACCCAAGACTCTTCCTAGAGCTGGCCGCCAGGCCAAACTGAGCAATCGGGGGGAGAAGGGCATTTGTCAGGGAGGTGACCAAGAACCAGATGGTCACTGACAGAGCTCTAGAGTTCCTCTGTGGAGATGGGAGAACCTTCCAGAAGGACAACCATCTCTGCAGCACTCCACCAATCAGGCCTTTATGGTAGAGTGGCCAGACGGAAGCCACTCCTCAGTAAAAGACCCATGACAGCCCGGTTGGAGTTTGCGAAAAGGTACCTAAAGACTCTGACTATGAGAAACAAGATTCTCTGGTCTGATTAAACCAAGATTGAACTATTTGGCCTGAATGCCAAGCATCACGTCTGGTGGAAACATGGCACCATCCCTACGGTGAAGCATGGTGGTGGCAGCATCATGCTGTGGAGATATTTTTCAGGAACAGGGACTGGTATACTTGTCAGGATCGAGGCAAAGATGAACAGAGCAAAGTACAGAGAGCTCCTTGATGAAAACCTGCGTCAGAGCGCTCAGGACCTCAGACTGGGGTGAAGGTTTAACTTCCAACAGGACAACGACCCTAAGCACACAGCCCACACAACGCAGGAGTGGCTTCGGACATCTCTGAATGTTCTTGAGTGGCCCAGCCAGAGCCCGGACTTGAACCCGATCGAATATCCCTGGAGGAACCTGAATAGCTGTGCAGCAACATTCCCCATCCAACCTGACAGAGCTTGAGAGGATCTGCAGAGAAGAATGGGAGAAACTCCCCAAATACAGGTGTGCCAAGCTTGTAGCGTCATACGCAAGAAGACTCGATTCTGTAATGACTGCCAAAAGTGCTTCAACAAAGTCTGAATAGTTATGTAAATGTGATATTTCAGGTTTAGTTTTTATTA
>NW_019950759.1:0-7469 GCF_002910315.2 Salvelinus sp. IW2-2015 | reverse complement strand
CTTTCTGTAGAGTCGGGGAACTGCGCTTACGGGGTTGAACTATTAAAAACAAAGCCGATATCAAGCATCCCAGGTACCCCCCGTTGGGCGTTCAAAAAGAGCTATAAACGACTAAATGTGACCGCTAATTAAAAACAAACAAACGTAGTCAGATAAACAAACCGTTAATTTTTATTCGGGTTAGACAGAGAATAAAAACTGTCCAATTTCGTACTTTGCCCCAGCTGAACATTTCACTGTTTTCTGAGAGTTAATACTCCGCCGTCACACCTGACTGTCGCTTGGGTGGGCAATTGCTCTCGTGTACAGACAGTCCGGCGCCCAAGCCACACCTGCTTGCATATCGAGAAGCTCGAAAAATGCAATAAAAAGCGCATGAAATAAAAATACGTTTAATGCAGAAAGATAGAGATAAACATTTCGAATGGACAAACGGAAAACAGTGCAGGATATCTTACGTGTATACGTACGGAGAGTAGTGAATTCACTTGACACTTTCTCGCACAAACAACATTCCTCGTTCTACCACGATCCCTACACATAGAGCGCGTTAGCAACGAGCTTGACTCTTCTATTTTCATCACAATTACCAGCAATTTTAACATGGTGAGAGCAATCATTTGGACTAAGGGCGATAAACAAAATCAAACACGCTTTTCCTAGACGATGACAGTTTCCTACATAATACATTATTCTATACATCTGATATTCAAATAGAGATAAAAGAAGTTCAGCCCGGAAACAAACAAATACGGTTCTCATTATCTGAAGTCTATAAGTAGCGATTATTTATGTAAATGACATCGCAATCGTGGATACGCAATAATTAGAAAGATAACGTGTTATTCGTAGACAAGGATATACAGCCCAGCATATTCAACAAGTGTTAACAAACACAGGCAGCGATGCGTTGAGGAATACACAACAAAGCCCTCAGAAAATTAACTAATCTTCAAATACTTTGGTTAACTCTATAAAAATCAAGGAAAAAACAGAGGTCCACGAGACAACAAGATGAAAATATTAAAACTTCTTTAATGATAACATTAACCGTGTAAACAATATTAAAAATAAGATCAACAGGCCATTTTTCAGCAGCATATCCTCTGTCAATTACCACAATAAATTCACACCATGCTAATCGGGTAGAGAAAAATTATCAAAACACTATTTGCCTGCAAAAATACTTAGAATGACACAAATCTTAAGAACCACAATTTCAAATTAATACATTTGCACAAAAACTACCACAAGAAGAGACCTTAACAAAAACATAATCTCTACTTCAAATTAAATTAAAAAATCAATCATTATATATTTAACACAAGATAAACTAGTTCAATAAGTTATCAAAGATCCGATCTAGTAAACACAAAAAGAATGCAATGTATTATGTTATAAACATCATGACACCAACCACAAGTATAACTCTACCAGTAATTGTTAAGTCCAGCAGTCCAAGTCAGTCTGGATTCTGGAATCTAGTCATAAGTCTCGCCTTTTCTCTGTCTTCTCAATCCATATGTAACAGACCTAAAGCCTCACATCCGATGCACTCAATGCCGAGAACGCCTGATTGCGCTAGCCGTACCCTGGCATAATGTCGTCTTACAACAGCCTCCCAAACTGCTGATTGGACGCTGCTCTACAACACTCAACTAATCATTACCGGATGTTTACGTCGATTGGTGATTGGTCGACAAATGAGCCTTGTCTATACCCCACGACCTTTGAACATAACATGCACTCAGGCTTGCTAAGGAAAAACGTATTCAAGAGTAAGTACATAAACTCAATGAGAAAATTCAATCCACCTGGGTGATAATCGTAGAAGGTCTAGGGCTGTGGTGTGCAGTAGTACAATATGGGCATACTCGAGACTATGATATGCCTAACCATATATAAGGTTCAAATTGGACGAGCGGTTTTCTAAGCACCTTATATGAAACACCTAGGCGTTCTATTCTCCAGGGAAAGGTTAAAAAATAGGACACTTGGCCTACAGATACAGATCTGTGACACCTGTCCAAGTCATTGCACCTTATAAAGGGATGGATCGATTCCCTAATAAAACATATATCATCTTAAAAATCTACAATGTTTAAGATATCTACCTCATATCACTCTGTAAGCTCAGTAAAATTGTATAGTGTATTAAAGGTAGCGTTGGTATAAAGGCAACTAACAACACATCATACCACAAATTCCAACTCTTAAATAATCAACTCCTTGAGTGTGTCTATACATGTAACTGAACATATGCAAATCCATCTATTAACTAAACACCTTGAAGCAACGCGAATGGTGCCTACTATATATAATGTCTCCCACTATCCATATTGAGAACTGCGAAACTATGCCAAGACCTCTACAGAACAGCTATGTGCTCTTCTTGAGGAAAATCGTTACAGAAAAAGACACACTTTCCGAGTGAACTACCCGCTGCGAATAAGGAGGCGAGAGCGAGAGCGAACAATCATACACTATCTAGGGCTGGAGGATAGGTCCCTTTCCTAGCCATTCCAAGACCTTCAAACGATCACAACAAGTCAGTCTATGTCTTAGAAATCTTAGTATCCACCTAGTCACTTAAGCTACAACAAGTAGATCTAATCATTGATGAACATCTCAAGTATCCACAGTCCCCTTAATGCACAACAGTGTATGTTGGAATTTCATCATCCAGCTTCACTATAAGCTCAAACAGTGTATGTTGGATTCTTTCAGAATCCAGTCCTCTAAAACTCTCAACAGTATATCGAGGTTGATCTTCAGAATCCAGACATCCTTATAAGTCCCTCGAACATAATCGCTATGATTGAGTCTTTCAGATTCCCAGAATCCTCTAACTACACACATGCTGGAGTATGAGTTCTGAATTCTTAGAATACCTAGCTCCCTTAAGTCTCAACCAGTGTAGTTGTTGATTGTCATCTTCTACTTTCGAAAACCTGGACTATACTCCTATAGAAGAGCAGACTTTATCATTCCTTAACGGCTGCAGTAGTGTCTATGTGGTACTTATTTTCATACCTATTCGACATATTAACATCCAGAGATTAGATTTTCAACTGGCAAAACCGCAACTAATTCGTTTAGACCTATCAACCAAATCTCAAATTGTACACTATTTACACTAATCAAAATGCCGTATCAAATACACTAAAGTCTCCTGGGAACGTACTATAGGTATAACACATAAAGCAGGACAAAACAACTAACAACAGTCAATTAAGACCAATCAGATCTACTCTAGTCTACAACATCATAGCCTACGGAGATGTCTCTTCATCTGAAAAGCAAGTGACATAGCAAAGAATCTGACTTGAGAACATCGAATTATAGATGATTCTAATCCATCAAATTGTCTCACCTTTTGCCTTCTCCCTTATTAGCCAATCTATCTAGCAGCAGGTAACCTAGTCCCAAAATGGCCTCCTCAATCAAGCATCAATGAAGCTCTGGGTTACTATAACTCCAACTCATACCAATGTTAGTGCTCGTCACTCAACCTCGTAAGTACCAAGAAGGTCTTTGGCTGAACAATCCTCAGTATAAGATGTCTCATGGTTATCGCTTAACTATCACCTCACACTAAAGAATCAATTATGAGGGGCGCGTTGTGCCTGTAAAACTCCCATCAGTCTTAAATCAAGAGCGTAACATCTAACCACTATCTGTGCTAAACCAATCCCTATGCGTATTCAACATAAAGCATCATGAGCGGCAGACATAACATCTCCTCAGAATACTGATACCCAGTCTAGCTATAACAGTATACCTACACACATTCATAACAGAAGGCCCTGCGTGTCCTTACTCGAACAATCCTCCCGTAGTCATTAAGAGCCCGTGCCGAAACATTCATCACAGATACTAAGAAGGCCAACCGTGCTTAACATAATCCCTCAGTTATATCATCGAGGCCCTATGTTGCGCTAGAACATCCTCACTAATAACTAGGAGCACCATGAGCTGAACATCCTCACACTATCCAGTATATAGTACTCTAGTCTTCTGTGCTGAAAAAACAATCAACAGTATACCATCTATACGAGGGCCACGTGCTTGAAAAGCATACCTCCACTAATCAAGAGGCCTGTGCTTGAAACCTATCCCTCTAAGCATATAGTACGGCCATGTGCTAAACATCCCTCAGTAAACGTAGGAGCCACTGTGTCTAAACCCTCCATCTAGCATATGAGGCCACAGTTGCTGCACACTATTCCCTCATGTATAGAGGCCTGGCTGAAGCATTACCTCTCTGTAAGACGACACTGTATAGCTGAAACATCCTCAGTATAAGAGGCCGTGCTGAAATCCTCAGTATAGAGGCCTGTGCTGAACATCCTCAGTATAGAGGCCTGTGCTTAACATCCTCAGTATAGAGGCACTGTGCTGAACATCCTCAGTATAAGAGGCCTGTGCTGAAACATCCCTCAGTATAGAGCCTCTGTGCTGGAACATCTAGTATAGAGGCCGTGCTGAACATCCTCAGTATAGAGGCCTGTGGCTGAACATCCTCAGTATAGAGGCCTGTGCTGAACATCCTCAGATAGGAGGCCTGTGCTAAGAACCTCCTCAGTATAGAGGCCCTGTGCTGAACAACCTCAAGTATAGAGGCCCTGTGCTGAACATCCTCAGTAAGAGGCCTGTGCTGAACATGCCTCAGTATAGAGGCCCTGTGCTGAACATCCTCGATATAGAGCCTGTGCTGAACATCCTCAAGTATAAGAGGCCTGTGCTGAACGATCCTCAGTATAATAGGTCTGTGCTGAACATCCTCAGTATAGAGGCCCTGTGCTGAACTCCTCAGTATAGAGGCCTGTGCTGAACGCATCCTAGTAAGAGGCCTTGTGCTTGAACATCCTCAGAGTAATAGAGGCCTGTGCTGAACATCCTCAGTATAGAGGTCTGTGGCTGAACAATGCCAGATATAGAGGCCGTCTGACATCCTCCAGTATAGAGGCCCGTGCTGAACTCCTCAGTATAGAGGCCCGTGCTGAAGCACTCGTGACCCGTCATATAACGATGCCTGTCTGAAGACCTGTAATAGACTGTGGCGAACATCCTCAGTTATAGAGGCCTGTGCCTGAACATCTCCAGTATAGAGGTCTGTGCTGAACAACAGTTAGGCCGTCGAAAATCTATATATAGAGGCCCGTGCTGAACATACCCAGTGAAGAGGCTGGTGCTGAACATCCTCAGTATAGAGGCCTCGGTGCTGAACATCCCTCAGTATAGAGGGCCGTGCTGTAACCATCCTCAGTATAGAGGCCTGTGGCTGAACATCCTCAGTAATATGAGGCCTGTGCTGACATCCTCAGTATAGAGGCCGCGTGTGCTGACACATCCTCAAGTAGAATAGAGGGCTCGTTGCTGAACATCCCAGTATAGAGTTAGAGGCCTGTGCTGAACATCCTCAGTATAGAGGCCTGTGCTGAACATCCTCAGTATAGAGGTCTGTGCTGAACCTCCTCAGTATAGAGGCCTGTTGGGGGGTAGCCTCCTGGGTTTTTACACCTCACCTGAATACGCCTAGACTCTTTCTACTTGTTTTAAAGGCACCATGTTACTTCCATTTTCATTGGTCCTGTTAATGCTAATGAAGAATAAATAAATACATAAATACAAATAGGTAGTAGGTAACTGATAAGATACATTTGTTATTTTGTGCCAAATCATTGCATTGGAGTTAATAGAAAGGTAATTAAAATGTTGCCAATATACAGTACCAGTCAAAAGTTTGGAAACACCTACTCATTCCAGGGTTTTTCTTTATTTGTACTATTTTCCAAAATGTAGTAGAATAATAGTGAAGACATCAAAACTATGAAATAACACATATGGAATCATGTAGTAACCAAAAAAGTGCAGCTGAAAAACATCCCCACAGCATGATGCTGCCACCACCATGCTTCACCGTAGGGAGGGTGCCAGGTTTCCTCCAGACGTGACGCTTGGCATTCAGGCCAAAGAGTTCAATCTTGGTTTCATCAGACCAGAGAATCTTGTTTCTCATGGTCTGAGAGTCTTTAGGTGCCTTTTGACACACTCAAAGTGGGCTGTCATGTGCCTTTTACTGAGGAGTAGCTTCTGTCTGGCCACACTACCATAAAGGCCTGATTGATGATGGTTGTCCTTCTGGAAGGTTCTCCCATCTCCACAGAGGAACTCTAGAGCTCTGTCAGAGTGACCATCAGGTTCTTGGTCATCTCTCTGAACAAGGCCCTTCTCCCACAATTGCTCAGTTTGGCCAGGCGGCCAGCTCTAGGAAGAGTCTTGGTGGTTCCAAACTTCTTCCATTTAAGAATGATGGAGGCCACTGTGTTCTTGGGGACCTTCAATGCTGCATCCATCTTTTAGTACCCTTCCCCAGATCTGTGCCTCGACACAATCCCGTCTTGGAGCTCTATGGACAATTTCTTCGACCTCATTGCTTGGTTTTTTGCTCTGACATGCACTGTCAACTGTGGGACCTTATATAGACAGGTATGTGCCTTTCCAAATCATGTCCAATCAATAGAATTTACCACAGGTGGACTCCAAGTTGTAGAAACATCTCAAGGATGATCAATGGAAACAGGATGCACCTGAGCTCAATTTCGAGTCTCATAGTAAAGGGTCTGAATACTTACAGTACCAGTCACAAGTTTGGACACACCTACTCATTCAAGGTTTTTTCTTTATTTTTACTATTTTCTACATTATAGAATAATAGTGAAAACATCAAAACTATGAAATATGAAATAACACATATGGAATCATGCCGTAACCACAAAAATCTAAATATATTTTATATTTGAGATTCTCCATAGTAGCCACCCTTTGCCTTGATGACAGCTTTGCACACGCTTGGCATTCTCTCAACCAGCTTCATGAGGTAGTCACTCGGGAATGCATTTCAATTAACAGGTTTGCCATGTTAAAAGTTAATTTGTTGACTTTCTTTCCTTCTTAGCGTGTTTGAACCAATCAGTTGTGTTGTGACAAGGTAGGGGTTGTATACAGAAGATTTGGTAAAATACTTTGTCGATATTATGGCAAGAACAACTCAAATAAGCAAAGAGAAAGGACAGTCCATCATTATTTTAAGACATGAAGGTCAGTTACTTCAAGTGCAGTCACAAAAACCATCAAGCACTATGATGAAACTGGCTCTCATGAGGACCGCCACAGAAATGGAAGACCCAGAGTTTCCTCTGCTGCAGAGGATAAGTTCATTAGAGTTACCAGCCTCAGAAATTGCACCCCAAATAAATGCTTCACAGAGTTTAAGTAACAGACACATCTCAACATCAACTGTTCAAAGGAGACTGCGTGAATCAGACCTTCATGGTCGAATTTCTGCAAAGAAACCACTACTAAAGTACACCAATAATAAGAAGAGACTTGCTTGGGCCAAGAAACACGAGCAATGGACATTAGACCGGTGGAAATCTGTCCTTTGGTCTGATGAGTCCAAATTT
>NW_019950758.1:5344-7473 GCF_002910315.2 Salvelinus sp. IW2-2015 | reverse complement strand
CATACTTAAATTCACACAGGACACCGGATAAGACAGGAGAATTACACCAGATATAACAGACTGACCCTAGCCCCCTACACATAAACTATTGCAGCATAGATACTGGAGGCTGAGACATGAGGGGTCAGGAGACACTGTGGCATCGCCCGACGATACCCCCGGACAGGGCCAACCAGGCAGGATATAACCCCACCCACTTTGCCAAAGCACAGCCCCCACATCACTAGAGGGATATACGCAGACCAACAACTTCCTACCCTGAGACAAGGCTGAGTATAGCCCACGAAGATCTCCTCCACCGCAGAAACCCAAGGGGGGGTCACAAATCCCTTCAGTGACTCAACTCACTTACTTGACGTACCCCTTCTAGGAACGGCATGGAAGAGCAGAAGTAAGCCAGTGGCAGAGAATCCCAGTCAAGAGAGGGGAACCGGCCAGGCAGAGACAGCAAGGGCAGTTAGTCGCTCCAGTGCCTTTCCGTTCACCTTCGCACCCCTGGGCCAGACTAGACTCAATCGTAAGACCTACTGAAGAGATGAGTCGTCAGTAAAGACTTAAAGGTCAAGACCGAGTCTGCGTCTCTCACATGGATAGGCAGACCATTACATAAACATTTAGCTCTATAGGAGAAAGCTCTGCCTCCGGCTGTTTGCTTAGAAATTCTAGGGACAATGCTTGTATAWTGAAAGATCTTTTTAAGGCTGTATRGCTTCTTGCATTCCCAAAAGTKCATACKTGTGTGTGTGGGTGTGCAACCACACACCCTCTGGGCAGACAGGCTAAAGGCACTTGCTTGCCCAATTCATGGAACCGTTGATCTACTTCAGAAAAACTGTCTAGAGTGATTCCCTGTTGTTTTGACACCTCACTAGAAGTCCATAATAACTAGCTGTTGCTACAGAACGAGACGACCAATTCACAGTTAGTCGGCACCTTTTACCCTAGTTTCATCTCGTTCTCCACACACGTACACATACAAGATCACTTGTTTTCTATATGCGTGCATGAGATAGTTTGACTATACTCTGTACTCTTTGTGTCATCGAGCTCTCAGCCTTACACCTCAGAGTGCATGACTGACGCAGATTTTGCAATGTTACAAAGATGGAAAAAAGCTGTCCTTGAAATATTCTTGATATGTTCTTGAAATATTCTTGATATGTTCGTCAAAAGCGAGATCAGGGACAGAGTAACGCCGAGGTCCTTCACAGTTTTATTTGAGACGACTGTACAACCATCAAGATTAATTGTCAGATCCAACAGAAGATCTCTTTGTTTCTTGGGACCTAGAACTAGCATCTCTGTTTTGTCCGAGTTTAAAAGTAAAACATTTGCCGCCATCCACTTCCTTATGTCTGAAACACAGGCTTCCAGGGTGGGCACTTTTGGGGCTTCACCATGTTTCATTGAAATGTACAGCTGCGTATTATCCGCATAGCAGTGAAAGTTAACATTATGTTTCCAAATGATATCACCAAGAGGTCAAATATATAGTGAAAACTATAGTGGTCCTAAAATTAAACATTGAGGAACACCAAAACTTACAGAGACAAACTGATATCGTTCCGACAGAAAAGATCTAAACCAGGCCAGAAATTGTCCGTGTAGACCAATTAGGGGTTCCAATCTCTCCAAAAGAATGTGGTGATCGATGGTGTCAAAAGCAGCACTAAGGTCTAGGATCAAAAGGAYAGATGCAGAGCCTTGGTCTGACGCCATTTGAAGGTAATTTACCRCMGTCACRAGTGCTGACTCAATGCTATGATGGGGTCTAAAACCAGACTGAAGCGTTTCGTGTAAATTATTTATCAACAGGAAGGCAGTGAGTTTCTGCACAACAGCTTCTTTTTTTGAGAGAGGAATGGGAGATTCGATGTAGACTGATAGTTTTTTACATTTTCTGGGTCAAGGTTTGGCTTTTTCAARAGAGGCTTTATTACTGCCACTTTTAGTGAGKTTGGTACACATMCGGTGGATAGGGRGATGTTTATTATGTTCAACATAGGAGGGCCAAGCACAGGAAGCAGCTCTTTCAGAAGTTTAGTTGGAATAGGGTCCAGTATGCAGCTTGAAGGTTTTGAGGCCATGACTATGTTCATGAATGTGTAAAGAGATATAGGATTAAAAAA
>NW_019950758.1:0-689 GCF_002910315.2 Salvelinus sp. IW2-2015 | reverse complement strand
TATACAGGGTCAGTTAATACCATACTATATACAGGGTCAGTTAATACCATACTATATACAGGGTCAGTTAATACCATACTATATACAGGGTCAGTACCAATACCATATTTACAATGTGCAGGGATACTGGAGTGATAGAAGTGTATAATCTACATGGCCAACAGTATGTGGACACCCCTTCAAATGAGTGGATTCGTCTATTTCAGCCACACCTGTCATGCAATCTCCTTAGACAAACATTGGCAGAAGAATGGCCTGTACTGAACAGCTCAGTGACATTCAACGTGGCACCGTCATAGGATGCCACCTTTTCAACAAGTCAGTTTGTCAAATGTCTGCTCTGCTAGAGCTGCCCCGGTCAACTGTAAGGGCTGTTATTGTGAAGTGGACATTTCTAGAAGCTGCTATGGCTCAGCTGCAAAGTGGTAGGCCACACAAGCTCACAGAACAGGACCACCGAGTGCTGAAGTGCGAAAAAATCGTCTGTCCTCAGTTGCAACACTCGCTATGCGTGAGTGTGTAGAGTCCTGTAGTGTGTAGAGTCCTGTGAGTGTGTAAAGTCCTGTGAGTGTGTAGAGTCCTGTGAGTGTGTAGAGTCCTGTAGTGTGTAGAGTCCTGTGAGTGGGTAGAGTCCTGTGAGTGTGTAGAGTCCTGTAGTGTGTAGAGTCCTGTGAGTGTGTAGAGTCCTG
>NW_019950757.1:6344-7475 GCF_002910315.2 Salvelinus sp. IW2-2015 | reverse complement strand
GACCTTAGTTCCTTTTTTATGTCTTTGTGAAGTTGCATGTATGCACTCTTTGTTTATAGCAGTCACGTTCGTTTTGTTATTTTGTTTAGTGTTCTCCGTGTTTAGTCGTCTTGGATTAAAAATATGTCTTCACGTGACGCTGCGCTTTGGTCTACTCACTACGACGATCGTGACAGAATAACCCACCAACCAAGGACCAAGCAGCGTGGTAAACAGGAGCAGAGGATTATGGACTCATGGACATGGGAGGAGATACTAGACGGTAAGGGACCCTGGGCACAGGCTGGGGAATATCGCCGCCCCAAGGAAGAACTGGAGGCAGCGAAAGCTGAGCGSCGGCGATATGAGGAGGTAGCATGGCAGCGCGACAGGCACGAGAGGCAGCTCCCAACATTTTTTGTGCTGGGGCACACGAGGAGTGTGGCAGAGTCAGGTTGGAGACCTGAGCCCACTCCTCGTGCTTATCGTAAGCAGCGCGTTACTGGTCAGGCACCATGTTATGCGGTTAAGCGCACAGTGTCGCCAGTACGCGCTCATAGCCCGGTGCGCTATAGGCCAGCCCCCCGCAAGTGTCATGCGCCGGCTCTGCGTGCTGTGTCTCCGGGGCGCTGGGAGGGTGCAGTGCGTCCTATGCCTGCGCTCCGCTCGTGCCAGGCRAATGTGTGCATTGAGCCTAAGGGAGAGGTGCGAGTGGTATGCACCAGATCTCCAGTGCTCACCCACAGCCCGGTTCAACCTGTGCCTGCACTCTGGAGGGTCCGGGCTAAAGTGGTCATCCAGCCTGGAGAAGTGGTGCCAAGGCTGCGCACTAGAGGCGCCCCTGGGTCCAGTGGTGCCCTCTACTAGGGTCTCCAAACTGGGGTCGGTGGCGAGGGTCGCCACTCCTAAGGTGCCACATAAGTGGGCCGAGACTATGGTGGAGTGGGGTCCACGTCCCGCTCCAGAGCCGCCACCGCGGTAAATGCCCACCCAGGCCCTCCCCTATAGGTTCAGGTTTTGCGGCCGGTGTCCGCACCTTTGGGGGGGTACTGTCACATTCTGACCTTAGTTCCTTTTTTATGTCTTTGTGAAGTTGCATGTATGCACTCTTTGTTTATAGCAGTCACGTTCGTTTTGTTATTTTGTTTAGTG
>NW_019950757.1:0-1995 GCF_002910315.2 Salvelinus sp. IW2-2015 | reverse complement strand
AAGTTATGTTTGGTTAAACCCAACACGTCACTGAGTACCACACGTCATATTTTCAAACATGGTGGTGTGCATCATGTTATGGGTATGCTAGTCATCGGCAAGGACCAGAGTTTTATTTCGGGGGGAGTAAAAGAAACAGAATAGACTAGCACAGGCAAAAACCCGAGAGAAAACCTGGTTCAATCTGCATTCCAACAGACCCTGGGAGACAAATTCAATTGTCTACATCTGCATTGCTTGCTGTTTGGGGTTTTAGGCTGGGTTTCTGTATAGCACTTTGACGTCGGCTGATGTGTTAAAAAAAAAAAAAAAAAAAAAAAAAGGGGCTTTATACAATTTTTTGATTGACAATAACATTAAACACAAGGCCGAATATACACTTGTGTTACTTAGCCTACAG
Organism: Salvelinus sp. IW2-2015; assembly: GCF_002910315.2. Lineage (NCBI taxonomy): Eukaryota > Metazoa > Chordata > Actinopteri > Salmoniformes > Salmonidae > Salvelinus > Salvelinus sp. IW2-2015. The sequence continues at coordinate 1,595 of NW_019950757.1, read as the reverse complement.
TAGGTACAGTTTTGATTTAAATTGTCTTGAAAAACTATGGCAAGACTTGACAATGGCTGTCTAGCAATGATCAACAACCAACTTGACAGAGCTTGAAGAATTTTTTTAAAGAATTTGAAAATATTGTACAATCCTAGTCTACAAAGCTCTTAGACTTACTCAGACTCAGTTGTAATTGCTGCCAAAGGTGATTTTAACACATATTGACTCAGGAGTGTGAATACTTATGTAAATGAGATCTTACTGTATTTCATTTTCAATACATTTATACAAATTTCTAAAAACGTGTTCACTTTGTCATTATGAGGTATTGTGTGTAGATGGGTGAGAACAAATATTTAACCCATTTTGGATTCAGGCTGTAGCACAACCAAATGTAGAATAAGTCAAGGGGTATGAATACTTTCTGAAGGCACTTTAAATTCAGATTTGCCTGAAGGTGGTGTGATGCATTCTGGGTAATGTCGGCATATGAAAAGGCCTGCATGCATTGTTCCCTTCATAGATCATACCAGAGTCTTTTTGGCCTCATTGGCCTGTTTGTTCAAATAGCCTCCTAATGAAATATATTTAATCCATCAGAATGTCATTCCATTTCTCCTTGCCATCATACAGCTCCTGATTCCCTGAACAAACAGCAAGCAGCTCTAACTGGAATTGTCCCACACAGAGGAAAAATCCTGCTGGCTTTTCTGGGAAAACACTGTCTGATATTCTAATTAGCTGCAGGCCCAGATGACACGTCTCAAATAAGCAATAGCAGGTTTTTTTTAAGAAGCCATTGTAGGAGGGGGGGAGGACAACACAGACCTTCCCATGAATTCAACTAAGCCTGTGACACTCATTAAATCACCCCTGTAGAAGACAATAACCAAACAAGTAATGATTAAGATGAAAAGGATTAGAGCTAGTCCTAATTACTTGGATGAATTGCTATCATGGTATTGTTTTCTTTGGACACAGATTCCAGGGTTATCCTCCTACAAGGGTTCCGAGCCTGGCTGCAGTGCTGGGGATGAGGAGGACGGGAGCCCAAGATCCTCTGATGCGGCCCGGTCTCCTTAAGCAAAGGGTCCTGCTGCAGAGGTCCCCCAAACAGACTAGAGGATGCATCTGGGCCAGTCTACACATCTATCGTCACCCACGCGCATCTCCACAGAGAGGAGGAGATGGCCGCTATGAGGTCCCGAAACGTCCTCGGTATAAACACACAATGTGCATTCCCGTCGCTACAGCGCCCACCGCATAAATACGTTGTCACTGTGGAGCCCAGTTCAGAATGAGATACAACTGAAATGAAGATGACTAACAGCCTGTCAACTACAAGCATTTAAAATATAAGACTTGCAGAACAATCTATGATTCAAACAAACGGCTGCAACAAACCTCCATATATGTGAGCTTTATGCCGTAAACCGCCACAGTGGCACAATCACTGATGTTAGAGGTCATACAAATGTAATTACTTGTGTGTTTCTTTGTGATATGGCCAAAGCTTAGTGCTTTGGGAAAAGTAAGGCACTCCTAATTCTGTTGCAAACATAATACAGAGCTAAATAGCGACCCAAAGCCAACTGTCTAGAAACATGGATTAA
>NW_019950756.1:5558-7477 GCF_002910315.2 Salvelinus sp. IW2-2015 | reverse complement strand
GAAGCAGCTCTTTCAGTAGTTTAGTTGGAATAGGGTCCAGTATGCAGCTTGAAGGTTTAGAGGCCATGATTATTTCCATCAATGTGTCAAGAGATATAGTATTAAAAATCTTGAGTGTCTCCCTTGATCTTAGGTCCTGGCAGAGTTGTGCAGACTCAGGACAACTGAGCTTTGGGAAGAATACGCAGATTTAAAGAGGAGTCCGTCATTTGATCTCTAATGATCATGATCTTTTCGTCAAAGAAGTTCATGAATTTATCACTGCTGAAGTGAAAGCCATCCTCTCTTGGGGAATGCTGCTTTTTAGTTAGCATTGCGACAGTATCAAAAATAAATGTTGGATTGTTCTTATTTTCCTCAATTAAGTTGGAAAAATAGGATGATCGAACAGCAGTGAGGGCTCTTCGATACCTAATGGTAGTGTCTTTCCAAGCTAGTCGGAAGACTTCCAGTTTGGTGTTGCACCATATCCGTTCCAATTTTCTGGAAGCTTGCTTCAGAGCTCGGGTATTTTCTGTATACAAGGGAGCTTGTTTCTTATGACAAATGTTTTTGTTTTTAGGGGTGCGACTGCATCTAGGGTATTGCGCAAGGTTAAATTGAGTTCCTTCAGTTAGGTGGTTAACTGATTTTTGTACTCTGACGTCCTTGGGTAGGTAGAGGGAGTCTGGAAGGGCATCTAGGATTCTTTGGGTTGTACGAGTATTTATAGCACGTATTTTTATGATCCTTGGTTGGGGTCTGAGCAGATTATTTGTTGCAATTGCAAACGTAATAAAATGGTGGTCCGATAGTCCAGGATTATGAGGAAAAACATTGAGATCCACAACATTTATTCCACGGGACAAAACTAGGTCCAGAGTAGTGTGGCAGTGAGTAGGTCTGGAGACATGTTGGACAAAACCCACTGAGTCGATGACGGCTCCGAAAGCCTTTAAAAGTGGGTCTGTGTGTCACATCCGTTGTAAGGAGCGGCATGCATACATTCTTATTTATTTTAACGAATGAACACTGAACAACCTAACAAAATAACAAAACGAACAGTGACGCTATATGGATAGTGCAGACAGGCAACTAAACATAGAACAGGTACCCACGAACACCAAAGGGAAAATGGCTACCTAAATATGATCCCCAATCAGAGACAACGATAAACAGCTGCCTCTGATTGGGAACCATATCAGGCCACCATAGACATACAAATCACCTAGACCTACAAACACCCTATACATACAAAAAATAAAAAATACAAAACCCCTAGACAATACAAAACTAACGTACACACCCTAGTCACACCCTGACCTAACCAAAATATAATGAAAACAGAGATATCTCAGGTCAAGGCGTGACACTATGGAAGATTAGTCATTTCATGACTAGAAGCTCAAAAGACTAAAAAGGAAAAAAAATAAAAAATAAATAAAAGTCTATTAAAATTTGCTATCGTAAATGTTAGCAACACCTCCGCCTTTGCGGGATGCGCGGGGATATGGTCACTAGTGTAACCAGGGGGAGAGGCCTCATTTGACACATTAAATTCATCAGGCTTAAGCCATGTTTCAGTCAGGCCAATCACATCAAGATTACGATCAGTGATTAGTTCATTGACTATAACTGCCTTGGAAGTGAGGGATCTAACATTAAGTTGCCCTATTTTGAGATGTGAGATATCACAATCTCTTTCAATAATGACAGGAATGGAGGAGGTCTTTATTCCAGTGAGATTGCTAAGGCGAACACCGCCATGTTTAGTTTTGCCCAACCTAGATCGAGGCACAGACACGGTCTCAATGGGGATAGCTGAGCTGACTACACTGACTGTGTTAGTGGCAGACTCCACTAAACTGGCAGGCTAGCTAACAGCCTGCTGCCTGGCCTGCACCCTATCTCATTGTGGAGCTAGGGGAGTTAGAGCCCTG
>NW_019950756.1:0-328 GCF_002910315.2 Salvelinus sp. IW2-2015 | reverse complement strand
ACAGGAAGGTCATACTGAAGTTACAGGAAGGTCATACTGAAGTTACAGGAAGGTCATACTGAAGTCACAGGAAGGTCATACTGAAGTTACATGAAGGTCATACTGAAGTCACAGGAAGGTCATACTGAAGTCACAGGAAGGTCATACTGAAGTTACAGGAAGGGCATACTGAAGTTACAGGAAGGTCATACTGAAGTCACAGGAAGGTCATTCAGTATGACAGGAAGGCCATACTGAAGTTACAGAAAGGTCATACTGAAGTCACAGGAAGGTCATACTGAAGTTACAGGAAGGTCATACTGAAGTTACAGGAAGGTCATACTGAAGT
>NW_019950755.1:0-7479 GCF_002910315.2 Salvelinus sp. IW2-2015 | reverse complement strand
GTCCGGACAGTTATTTTTCACCAGGCTGCTCCAGGACTGCGCTGTGCCTGAAACAGTGGATGAGACAGGTTTGGGTGACGGCGCAGACTCAGGGTCGTACCCTGGCGCAAGCTTGAGGTCAAATTTTCCTTCAGCACCCATACGATAAGAGTTTGAGCCACCAGCATCCCAGGTGACATCAATCCAGCCTGGAAAAGGATATGAATGTAGTGAGACCCAGCAGAGAGCAAGTCAAGACAGCAGTTCTGCTCAACACTGGACCAGATAACCATGTTTGTGACATTGTTTACAGGTGGGCTGAATACAGATTCAGACTAGATCCATTACTCACCGTCAGTATACCATTCTATACAGCTATACTGAAGCTGATAGTCAGTATGTTAGCATTGTGCTGAATAGTAAAACCAATAGCAAGTCAAATTGAGATACTGGATGTCCTGATGAAACTGTATGGTCTAGTACTCTGGTCCAGGTGAAGCAGTCAGATAGAAATCATGAGTTACAGAAAATGACAAAGCAAGGTAGAATTTAGCAAATGCAAAGCTGAAAGCCACTTGAGAAAAAGGAACTGAATAATATCGTTGTCAATGTAAATATAATAAAATTGCAATGGAGCCCATTCAGAGCTTGCAAATTGTGACATCAACATGCACTCAGCTGATTGATGGAGACAATTAGTCAAAAAGTATTTAAAAACACACTGGAAACATGGCTGCCCAGAGATTTAACAGATAGCGACGGAGGAAATGATTGTACAAGTATGAAAAGGTTACCTGGTAAGTTGGGGGAGAGGGGGAGGGTTGCACTTCAAAATATCAAACTAATAACAAAAAGGGTATAATGGTAGTGACAGTTTGCAAGTTTAGTCAAATACGTAAATGATAATGGGATCGGTTTTAAGACTTTTGGCATACAGAGATAGACATGTAATCCTTTACACGCCCCTTGTATAATAATAAAAAAAAAAAAAAAAGTAAAATAATGCGGTAGGAGAGCAATAGGAGGATGAGCGTCACGTAATGCAGTCTAGTCACACAGCAGTAGCACTGACTCAGATCAACAACTACGCTGCTCTGTAGTCAGCCTCTACAGTTAGTGCATTTCAAGGTAATTATTTATCCTTCATTAACATAAAGCATGGCCTTATTTGCCAATGGGGACAAAGAGGAAGTAGGCCTATAGTGTGAGGTCAGAAGCAGTAGTTTAACTAATAGGCCTATAGTGTGAGGCCTAGAGGTCGACCGATTAATTCAGCATGGCCGACTAGAAGTTCTCATAACAATCGGTAACCAGCATTTTCGACGCCGATTACATTGCACTCCACGAGGAGACTGCGTGGCAGGCTGACCACCTGTTACGCGAGTGCAGCAAGGTAAGTTGCTAGCTAGCATTAAACGTATCTCATAAAAAACATTTTAACAATCACTAGTCAACTACACATGGTTGATGATATTACTAGTTTACCTAGCTTGTCCTGCGTTGCATATAATCAATGCGGTGCCTGTTAATTTATCATTGAATCACAGCCTACTTCGCCAAACGGGTGATGATTTAACAAGCTCATTCGCAAAAAAAAAGCACTATCGTTGCACCAATGTGTACCTAACCATAAACATCAACGCCTTTGTTTAAAATCAATACACAAGTATATATTTTTAAACCTGCGTATTTAGTTAATATTGCCTGCTAACATGCATTTCTTTTAAACTAGTGAAATTGTGTCACTTCTCTTGCGTTCTGTACAAGCAGAGTCAGGGTATATGCAGCGGTTTGGGCCACCTGGCTCGTTGTGAACTGTGTGAAGACCATTTCTTCCTAACAAACACCGTAATTCATTTGCCAGAATTTTACATAATTATGAAGTAACAGCAATATTTAGACTTAGGCTTGCCGCCGTTCGATAAAATACGGAACGGTTCCGTATTTCACTGAAAGAATAAACGTTTTATTTTCGAAATGATAGTTTCCGGATTTGACCATATTAATGACCTAAGGCTCATATTTCTGTGTGTTTATTATATTATAATTAAGTCTATGATTTGATATAGCAATCTGACTGAGCGGTGGTAGGCAGCAGCAGGCTCGTAAGCATTCATTCAAACAGCACTTTCCAGCGTTTGCCAGCAGTTCTTCTCTGTGCTTCAAGCATTGCGCTGTTTATGACTTCAAGCCTATCAACTCCCAAGATTAGGTTGGCAATACTATAGTGCCTATAAGAACATCCAACAGTCAAAGGTATATGAAATACAAATGGTAGAGAGAGAAATAGTCCTATAATTCCTATAATAACTACAACCTAAAAAACTTCTTAACTGGGAATATTGAAGACTTATGTTAAAAGGAACCACCAGCGTTCATATGTTCTGGGCAAGGAACTTAAACATGAGCTTTTTTACATGGCACATATTGCACTTCTGTTTCATTATTTATTTGAGACTAAATTGATTTTATTTATGCATTATATTAAGTTAAAATAAAAAAAAGTGCTCATTCAGTATTGTTGTAATTGTCATCATTTATTAAAAAAATAAAAAAATAAATATTTTTAAATTATTAAAAATAATACAAATTAAAACAATTAAATGTAAAAAAAATTTGCGGTATCAGCTTTTTTTTGGTCTTCCAATAATCGGTATCGGTGTTGAAAAATCATAATCTGTCGACCTCTAGGGAGGTCAGAAGCATTAGGTTAAGTAATAGGCCTATAGTGTGAGGTCAGAAGCAGTAGGTTAAGTAATAGGCCTGTAGTGTGAGGTCAGAAGCAGTAGGTTAAGTAATAGGCTGAGGTCAGAAGCAGTAGGTTAAGTAATAGGCCTGTAGTGTGAGGTCAGAAGCAGTAGGTTAAGTAATAGGCCTATAGTGTGAGGTCAGAAGCAGAGGAGAAAGCCTTCAGTTGGAAAACCAGGAACAAAGGCTGGACCGTTTAGAAATGTTGAGTAGCGTCACCCACAAACTACCTGTACAATGTCTGATACAGACATTGTTTTTCAAGTTACTAATAATGTTATGAAAGGACAATGAACAACTGCTGGTTGATATTTCCTGGCTGCCCCCACAGTATTTAACATACAAAAGTGAGACTTTCTAAGAGCGTTAGTAATAGGTGCTTTGGGTTAAGATGCACTAAAGGCTCCTCAAATTATATAAATGCACTTGATGTTCACAATTTGTTTTGTGGTTGGTCTACCATATTTATCAATGACTCCCTTGTCACTAGTTTTTGCACATCTTATGTTCAATCGTCATAGTTACTTAGCCCGATGTCTCTGAACTACTATTATAACACTGCCCCTGTGATGATGATGATGGGGTGACGTATGGGATTATTCTGGGATAAAGCTCAGCATTAGGTCCTGCTTTAGCAGTTTAAACATGCATCATCATGTCAGCCGACTAAGTCCCGCAGAACATATCTTAACAAACACTTTATCATATAAAACAAAAGCTTTCTATGCAAGCCGTGTGTGTGTCTTCAGTTCCACACAGAGGGATGTTTTATTAGATGGTGGGGCTCAGGATGTACTAGTGTCTTACCGTTATGGGCCTCCCCCGTCACCGTACCCTCTCCTGCTGGGTTGCCATCCTGGTCTCTCCACTTCCAGTCGATGCCCCGCACCACGCGCGCCCCGGGCACTATGTACTTCATCACCTGGGAGCGGAACAGACGCCTCTGCCTGCGCAGGTTGGCCTCCGCTTCCTTCACTGCTTTACCTGTAGAAGGTAGAAGGAGGTTGGTCAGATTGCTTTGCATCATTCAAATCTAATGAATAATGATTCATAAACATACTCCAACTAGTGTCTCAGTAAAAAGAGTGCTCCTCGCACATACCTTACTAAAATACTTATGCATTTTGACTGTTTCTTGGCAGCAGTGGTATGAGCTTAGACCCCCAAAGAGCAAGCAGAAGTGGCACGGACAAATCCCCCAGAGAGAAGAAACCTCAAGAGAACCCAGGAGCAGACTCTTACCTAGCTGGTCCTCACACACACCACTGACGGTGCCGTAGATCTCCAGGCCTGACAGAGACAGGTAGTGGGTCTGCCCGCTGGCATTCTTCCCCATCTGCTTGATGCGGATGTGTCTCCAGCCCTGTTTCTCCTCTTTGGACGGGTCCAGAGGCCAAGTGGCTGTGGACCTTCACAACAGGACAGGACACAAACTCACTGTCAGAATCAGACTTATAGGTTTTGGATCCTGAGTTCTTCCTGACCATAGGCTCCTGGATATGGGCCCTTCTGACTGGGACAAGGCTTACTTACCCCGGCTCGTTGAGGCTGCAGTCCTCCACGTGGTTGTAGAGACTCATCCAGGTTTGGCCGTCTTTGGACACCTGGAACACCCAGTTCCTGAGGGCGGAGCGGCCGTAGCCACGGGCGTGGCGCAGGGTGTAGGCAGAGGGGATGACCCACAGGCCCAGGTCGATGGCAAACCAGGCGTTCTTATCATCGTTGGTGTGGCAGTTGAGGGCAGAGCTGTCCCGACTCAGGATGTCCTCCAGTCGGCCATATGGGAGGTTACGACCCTCAGAGGAGGTCACTACCACCAGGCCGTAAGCTGCTGGGTTCACCCACTCATAGGCAGTCCTGGAGACAGAGGAAACACACAAGATTAATACAAGGTTATTTTCTAAATACTTTCTTGTATTGTATAATAAGCATTTAGCTGATCATCAGGTCTTAACACAACGACGATGGGAGGAGACGTACTTTGCATTGGTACCAATCCAGTAGACTATTCCGTTCTCGTCAAAGTCATGCTGGTGTCTGAATGTGAAGGTCTGTCCCTCTCTTAGCTTCCTGACGAAGATGAAGGAGGATCTATCAAAGTCATACCACTGCTTGGCCACCTGGGGGAGAGAAAAGAGATTACTCTGAGACCGCGTGAGTGTTTGCTCAAACTGATCCCCTCAAATATGCTGAATGGACAGATTGTGAGAGAAGATGAAACATGGTTAAGGAAAAGGGGGTGGTACCATCTTGAGGAGGTACTGCTCCAGAGACTCCACGGTGGCCAGGGGCTCCATCTTCAGCATACGCCCTGTACGGTCGATCAGCGCCGTCTCCCCAGGCGCACGCTCCAGACGGAAACGCAACCTCCTCGTTAGGATCTAACACACACACACACACACACACACACACACAGGAAGGACGAATGATGGGCATTTGACCTTTGACTGTTTGAGTACTTGCAGGAGTACTTGCATTCCTCATGAAGTTGGTTGAGAGAATGCCAAGAGTGTGCAAAGCTGTCATCAAAGCAAAGGGTGGCTACTTTGAAGAATCCATAGTATAAAATACATTTTGATTTGTTTAACCCTTTTTTGGTTACTATATGATTCCATGTGTGTTATTTCATAGTTTTGATGTCTTCACTATTATTCTACAATGTAGAAAATAGTAAAAATAAAGAAAACCCCTTGAATGAGTAGGTGTGTCCAAACTTGATATACCGATATATATATAATAAATAAAGGGCCATTTAAGATTCATTTATTGAAACCGTAATATCAACTGGTTATATATTGTGGAACACAAACTTAAAAGGTAGTAACTCCAGCAGTGGCGCTTGCTTGTAGAAGCCTATAGCTCTGCTATGGCATAGCATTGTTTTGTTTATTTAGCAGACAAAACACTAATTTCCCGAGCCCTTATCACTGTCAAGACACCTATTTTATAGTAAAAATAACCATGATGTAATAAAACAGAATAAAATAGAACAGAATGTGAATCGCATCTCGCGTCTAGAACAGCTATTCTCAAAGAGATCATTTGAAACAGAGCTCAATTTGGCAAGTTGAACTACATTTTTCAGAGTTACAAACCAAACTATGTCTTCTGTTACAATTTAGTTTATTATACCTGTTCCTTGTTATTTTCTAAAAGGATTAACAATTCTACATTGAACACCGCATGGATTTGAATTATGGCCAGAACAACTGGTTAGCTTAATGATTCTGATGAAAATACACCGTCTTCATCAAACTAATGTTTTTGCAGATGTTCAGTGTAGAGCCTGTCTATGTTGGGGGGGTTATAGCCTAGGCTAACCAATTCTAAATGCCACTAGCAGTTTAAAAAGTAGGGTTGTCACTACTGTTAGTTGCCAAAGTCATAAACCCTGCCCGTTTCTACAAAATTGTATTTTAACTGTAACCTTAAATTAAGATTGAAAAGCGTATTTTTGTTTTCATAATTGTTTTAAAATTTTGACTGTGGCACCGCAAAGTAGCCTAAGCGGAAAAGTACGCATTTATTCCAAAACTGCACGTCATTGCTGGAACACATATTTCCCTACTTCAGTCAACCGTTCCATTTAGAATTTGTGATAAAACTGTCGTCATTTGGCAAGGAATGTAGCTTGTGTATCCAATCAGTTAGATACGTTTTTATAGGCATTTATTTCTGTAAGCACACACGTGTAGAGGGAGCGATCAGAACTTAATTGAGTGAGACACAGAAGGAAAAGGGAATTTAAAGAACATAACTGTGTGATGCTTGGCTTGGTTTGTTTGTTGTTGTTGTGTCCCGCAAATGCACAAATGAACACGAGTCAAAAGAAAATAGTTTCACAGTACAGTGCATTCGGAAAGTATTCAAACCCCTTCCCTTTTTCCAGGGGGGAAAGAGAACCTTCCAGAAGGACAACCATCTCTGCAGCACTCCACCAATCAGGCCTTTATGGTAGAGTGGCCAGACTGAAGACACTCCTCAGTAAAAAGGCACATGACAGCCCGCTTGGAGTTTGCCAAAAGGCACCTAAAGAAACATGATTCTCTGGTGTGATGAAACCAAGATTGAACGCTTCATCCTGAATGCCAAGCATCATGGCTGGAAGAAACATTGCACCATCCCTACGGTGAAGCATGGTGGTGGCAGCATCATGCTGTGGGGATGTTTTTCAGCGACAGAGACGGAGCCTAGTCAGGTCCGAGGCAAAGATGAACGGAGCAAAGTACAGAGAGATCCTTGATGAAAACCTGCTCCAGAGCGCTGGGGACCTCAGACTGGGGCGAAGATTCACTTTCCAACAGGACAACGACCCTAAGCACACAGCCAAGACAACACAGGAGGGGCTTCAGGACAAATCTCTGAATGTCCTTGAGTGGCCCAGCCAGAGCCCGGACTTGAACACAATCGAACATCTCTGGAGAGACCCAAAATTGCTGTGCCGCAACGCTCCCCATCCAACCTGACAGAGCTTGAGAGGATCCACAGAGAACGGGAGAAACCCTCCAAATACAGGTGTGCCAAGCTTGTAGCGTGATACCCAAGAAGACTCGATGCTGTAATCGAGAGTCTGTGTTTGAGTCCCACAGTCTCAAGAACCAGGATGGGGACGTGGTGTGCCCGTTCCTGCGGCAGTATATCTGCCCTCTCTGCGGGGCCACCGGGGCCCAAGCCAAGCGCTTCTGTCCCCGGGTGGAAACCACCTACAGGTCGGTCTATGTCAAGTGATAGAAGCGCTAGCTCTGGTCCAGG
>NW_019950754.1:8580-12557 GCF_002910315.2 Salvelinus sp. IW2-2015 | reverse complement strand
CCATTTCTACACTGCAAGATCAAACGTAAATTCACCAGTAAAAATCAAACACCATCTTTCTTCTACATCAACTCAGCGTCTTTCCAAACATCAGACATTCCCATTTTGCATGTACACTTTGTATTCAATTTTGTTGCACACTAAATGCATTCATACCATGGATCTAATGGCTGCAGGCATATAGATTGACTGTTCTATTTTACCAGTGCAACACATCCCCTTACGGCAGTTTAACCCTGTATACGAACAGTATCAGTGTTTGACCACTGAAGCACCAAACATTTACTTTGCACAAACCATTATACATAGACCCCATGCCTATTGGCTGATGGCTTTCTGTCAGTCTGGAGGCTTAGGCATGTGTCCCAATAACCTTCCTCCAAGAGCCTATACACTTTTCCTCTTCCTTCATGATTGAAAGGAAATGACCGGAACATTGTAGGAGTGAACGGAGGAGACACAATGTTGAATAACGTTTTCCTACGTCAGTTCGATGAAATTACTTTGAACCAACTGGAATAGAGTCTGTGCCTCGTAGAAGAGAGAAAATTGTGTCACAACAGATGAGGTAACCTACAGCCGTTTACATCATTGTCACTTCTGACCCTAGTTCTGTGTTATTTCTTTGTTTTAGTTGGTCAGGGCGTCGAGTGGGTGGGGTTATCTATGTTTTGTTGTTGCTATGTTGGTTTTCTCTTGGCCTGATATGTTCTCAAAATCAAGGCAGGTGTTAGTCATTGTCTCTGATTGAACCATATGTAGTAGCCTGTTTTCTGTTGTTGTTTGTGGTGTTTCTTCCGTTCTGTAATGTTCACACAAACTGTTTCGTTTTCAGTATTCACTTTATTGGTTTGTAGCTCAGGTATCAGTTTTTCTATTTAAAAGATTCATCAGACACTAACTACGCTGCGCATTGTTTCTCGATCCTTGTTACTTCTCATCCTCAGAGGAGAAAGAGAAAGCCTTACAAATCAAGTAAAAACTCTCTCATAAATTCACGAAAATGTGACTGCTTGATAGGGTATGTTTTCAATTCAAAGACTCTAGCAGGTTCCCAAACCTGGTTCTGGGCCCCAAAGGGTGCAATTTAGATTTATTTGAATATTTATAATCAGCTGGTGTAGGTGCTAGGGCAAACACAACCACGAAAACCTAATGAGTTTGAAATGTTGTTCTATTTCACCCACCAGTGCTTCCAAGGAAGAGAAAGACCAAGGATGGTTGTTACATGAGAACAGGGAGATCTACAGTAATATGTGCTTATGAGACTGAACAAACTTCTCTATGCCACATAGGGTTGCAAAAGGTCGAACTCCGGAAGAATTCCGTAAAATTTTGCTGGAAGTTTAAGCCCAGAAATATTGGAATTTTGCTTAAATTCATCAAAAAGTTAGTTAAAAGGCGACCGTTTTTTGTGGATACACATAAGGCAATTCTAATCTTGTGGCATATTTTGTTAAATTATCCCCAATTCAATGGATTTCAAGCTCTGCATGCACAGGCATCTTCCAATCACATGTACGGCTGATTTCTCAAGATTCTTGCACACTAATGAGATGCCATTGAGCCCACACTTACTTACACTGTTCTGACCACGACGACATGCTTTCTGGTAAGTTTTGATTTGCAATACTGGTGGGAATATTTTATATGACATCATTTTTTGTTAACTAGTTAATAGCTAGCCTACAGCTAAGTCTGTTTAAATCATTTCTTAACTGTTAAAACAATTCTGCTAGTTGTTTTTGCTAACCATTGGTTTTAGCTTGCTTGAGCCTGCTAACTGAGGAGTGTTAATTCACCTGTTTCCATACATGTTTCATTTAAAAACATTTATCTTACAAAGGAGTTGTTTAATCTAACTGCTTAAATTCCTAGAACATTATTCTCGAACATTATTCTCAGTGTTCTGTTCCCAGTAGAATCAGTTAGAATGTTTAACATAGAATGTCTGGAATTCCTCAAAGGGGATTTGAGGACAAACTCCACCTCCACAGAAATAGAATGAGAAAATCATGCAAACATTTAAAAACAATATGCTACTTATTTTTTCTATCTATAAAATGTCTTGGATAATTAACAAAATTATGTAAATGTAGCTTGCTTGATGACGGGCGAGTGGAGAAGGAAAGTTTAATTTGATACAAGTGCATTTTTGTTCACTTTCCCTCTCGTCGTCACCTCTCGTCATTTTCCTTTGACCTTTTTCAAAAGGAGGCGAGAGAGGATGGAGGAGAGAGGACACAGGAGGTGAGCAAATCTAGTTGAGAAAAGGCCCTCGATGAAAGGTGGATATCGAGGAGAGGAGGACACTCTTTAGTAGGAGGCCGACTAACAAATTGACACTTGACCACTTGACCACTTATCGGTTTCCGGATCACGGGGGAGAGAGGACAGAGGACGGTCTTTTGACCAAACGAGAATCTCCCGATACCCTCCGTGTTCCTAGACCCCCGAATAGCAACATACACAAGGAGGCGATAGCAGAGATTTACTTGTTGTTGTCTTCCCATTGTGGAATGATACGGCACGTTACAATTTTCATGTGGCACGAGAGTGCGTCAAATGTCGGAGCGCACTACAAGGAGAAAGCCCTTTGTGATGAAATACAACATTGCGACACTGTGCTACGCTCCGTAGGATCCGTCTCCGTAGGATCTGTCTCTGTATGGTCCGTTTCTGTAGGATTTGTCTCTGTAGGATCCGTCTCTGTAGGATCTGTCTCTGTAGGATCTGTCTCTGTAGGATTCGCTCGCGTAGGATCTGTCCTCTGTATGGTCTGTCTCTGTAGGATCTGTCTCTGTAGGATTCGTCCTCTGTAGGATTCGTCTCTGTAGGATGTCTGTAGCTCTGTAGGATCTGTCTCTGTAGGATATCTGTCTGCTTGTAGGTTGGTCTGTCTCTGTAGGATCTGTCTCTGTATGAGGATCTGTCTCTGTCAGGGTCTGTCTCTGTAGGATTCGTCTCTGTAGGGTCTGTCTCTGTAGGGTTCTGTCCTCTGGTAGGGTCTGTCTCTGTGTGATCTGTCTCTGTATGATCTGTCTCTGTAGGGTCTGTCTCTGTAGGGTCCGTCTCTGTAGGATCTGTCTCTGTAGGGTCTGTCTCTGTAGGGTCCGTCTCTGTAGGGTCTGTCTCTGTAGGGTCTGTCTCTGTAGGGTCCGTCTCTGTAGGGTCTGTCTCTGTAGGGTCTGTCTCTGTAGGGTCTGTCTCTGTAGGGTCTGTCTCTGTAGGTCTGTCTCTGTAGGATCTGTCTCTGTAGGGTCTGTCTCTGTAGGGTCCGTCTCTGTAGGGTCTGTCTCTGTAGGGTCTGTCTCTGTAGGTCCGTCTCTGTAGGGTCTGTCTCTGTAGGGTCTGTCTCTGTAGGGTCCGTCTCTGTAGGGTCTGTCTCTGTAGGGTCTGTCTGCTGTATGGTCCGTTCCTGTAGGGTCTGTCTCTGTAGGTTCTGTCTCTGTAGGGTCCGTCTGTAGGGTCTGTCTCTGTGGTCTGTCTCTGTATGATCTGTCTCTGTAGGGTCTGTCTCTGTAGGGTCTGTCTCTGTAGGATCTGTCTCTGTATGATCCGTCTCTGTAGGTCCGTCTCTGTAGGATCCGTCTCTGTAGGATCTGTCTCCGTATGGTCTGTCTCTGTAGGGTCTGTCTCTGTAGGATCTGTCTCCGTATGGTCTGTCTCTGTGTGATCTGTCTCTGTAGGGTATAAATCGGCCTTTAAGGTAGAACATGGTCCCAAACTAACTAACTAACTAACTAACTACCTACAGATCTAGGATCTAGGAAGTGATTGATTGAACTCATCCAGGACCATTAGCTAGGAGACACCTACTCCTGATGGGACACTGGTTAGGAAGGAGGGGGGAAGGGGAACAGAAACCAGTTTTCTCCCTTGAGGCCCCCACCAGCCCATCTGTCATTTGCCAGAATTGCCCTATGGCCAGTCTGTTTCTGCTGATGGAACACTTGCTAGGAAGGAGGGGGAGGGGG
>NW_019950754.1:0-7481 GCF_002910315.2 Salvelinus sp. IW2-2015 | reverse complement strand
ATTGCCCTGCACTCAACACAACGCCCGGTTGAGAGACGAGCGCGGGGCGCGACTTACCGATAGAAGAGGCATTGCTCAGGCCTCGCATCATCAAGGGGACTGGTGAGCTGGGCAATAAAAACAAATACTAGTCATATTTATTTGATTAAATATATATATTTCTCCTCTATTTATTCTGTTAATAGTGTTATATTGTTTGGTTAGATACTGTACATATAACTTTAATAGCTGTGTTTATGGACATTTACAACTGTTATGTAGCCTCGTGCTACCGTGCACTGTATTCAGCCTTATGTAGCATGTAGCCTGATGTAGCCTGTGCCTTCCTCCTGGCAGTTACTATTCCACGTCGTGGCTCGTGCACATGCCAGACCT
The DNA here is from genome assembly GCF_002910315.2 of Salvelinus sp. IW2-2015. Classification (NCBI taxonomy): domain Eukaryota; kingdom Metazoa; phylum Chordata; class Actinopteri; order Salmoniformes; family Salmonidae; genus Salvelinus; species Salvelinus sp. IW2-2015. The sequence goes on along the minus strand of NW_019950754.1, from coordinate 7,106 downwards.
TGGTTACATTACAGTCACGTTTCGTTACTTTCTATGTCATTCATTTGTGTGTGTGTCATATGCTTACCAGTAACTGGGCCTTTGCCTGTAAGTGTATTTCTCTATGATACCTGTTATGTTATAGCATGTCATAGCAGTATAGAGTTATATCATGTCATAGCAGTATGAGTTATATCATGTCATAGCAGTATAGAGTTATACCATGTCATAGCAGTATAGAGTTATATCATGTCATAGCAGTATAGAGTTATATCATGTCATAGCAGTTATTGAGTTATAAGCCATGTCATAGCAGTAAGAGTTATCATGTCATAGCAGTACAGAGTTAGCCATGTCAATAGCAGTATAGAGTTATATGATGTCATAGCAGTATAGAGTTATGTCATGTCATAGCAGTATAGAGTTATATCAATGTCATAGCAGTATAGAGTTATGTCCATGTCATAGAAGTATAGAGTTATGTCATGTCATAGCAGTATAGAGTTATCAATGTCATAGCAGTATAGAGTATGTCATGTCATAGCAGTATAGAGTTATACCATGGTCATAGCAGATATAGAGTTTAATGTTCATGTCATAGGCAGTATAAGAGTTATATCAGTCAGCAGTATAGAGTTATATGATATGCATGTCCATAGCAGGTATAGAGTTATACCATGTCATAGCAGTATAGCGTATATGCATGTCCATAGCAGTATAGAGTTATATAAGCATGTCATAGCAGTGATAGAAGTGTATACTAATGCATAGCAGTATAGGTTATGTCATGTCATAGCAGTAAATAGGTTACATTGTCATAGCAGTATAGAGTATCATTCATAGCAGTATAGAGTTATACGTCATAGCAGTATAGAGTTATATCATCGTCATAGCAGTATAGAGTTATATATCCATGTCATAGGCAGTATAGAGTTATGTCAATGTCATAGCAGTATAGAGTTATAGTCATTCATAGCAGTATAGAGTTATATCATGTCATAGCAGTACAGAGTTATATCGCATGTCATATGCAGTATAGAGTTATATCAGTAGTAGCAGTTAATAGAGTTATATCATGTCATAGCAGTATAGTTGTCATGTCATAGCACTATAGAGTTATGTCATGGTCAAAAGCAGTTATGGAGTTATATCATGTCATAGCAGTATAGAAGTTATAACCATGTCATCAGCAGTATGAGAGTTATCCATGTCATAGCAGTATAGAGTTTATATACGTCAAATGTCATTAGCAGTATAGAGTTATACCATTCTAGCAGTACTAGAGTTATGTCATGTCATAGTAGAGTATAGCAGAGGTTATACCATGTCATAGCAGTATAGAGTTATGATCATGTCAATAGACAGTATAGAGTTATATCATGTCATAGCAGTATACGAGTTATACCATGTCATCAGTATAGAGTTATACATGTTATAGCAGTATAGTGCATATCTATGGTTCATAGTTGGAGAGTATAGAGTAGCATGTCTGTCACTAGAGAGCATATCAGTTAGCGTATCATGTCGAGTAGATCATGTCATGCAGTATGTTTCGTCATGTCATAGCAGTATAGAGTATTCATGTCATATAAGCATGTATAGAGTTATATCAATAGCAGTATACGAGTATATCATGTCATAGCAGTATAGAGTTTGAATGTCATAGCAGTATAGAGTATGACCATGTCATCAGCAGTATAGGATATATCATGTCATAGCAGTATAGAGTTATTACTAGTATATATTACGGTTATACCATATCAAGCCAGTATAGGAGTATGTCATCGTCATACGCAGTATAAAGCAGGTATACATGTCATAGCAGTATAACGGAGTTATAACCATGTCATAGCAGTATACGATATATAAATGTCATAGCAGTATAGAGTTATCTCATGTCCATAGAGCAGTATAGAGTTATAACCATGTCATAGCAGTGATCATAAGCGTATATATCATGTCATAGCAGTATAGATTTATACATGTCATAGCAGTATGAGTTATGTCATGTCATAGCAGATAGAGTATACACATGTCATACGCAGTATGAATTATTCATGTCATAGCAGTATAGAGTTATATCATGCTCATGCAGCAGTATAGCCAGTTATCACCTGGTTCATAGCAGTAGAGTTATAAATGTCATAGCAGCTATGCTTTTCATCGTCATCGCAGTATAGAGTTATTCAATGCATAGCAGTATACGAGTATCACTGTCAGCCAGCAGTACTTGAGCGTTGGTGTTGTGAACTGTTAGCTCAGTCACTCTCCCAGAGTTGGGTGTTGTGAACCGCTTAGTCTCAGTACTCTCCAGAGTTGGGTGTTGTGTACCGTTAGTTCAGTTACTCTCAGAGTTGGGTGTTGTGAACCGTTAGTCGTACTCTCAGAGTGGGGTGTTGTGAACCTGTTAGTCAGTACTCTCAGAGTTGGGGTTCGCTGGAACCCGTTGAGTCAGTACTCCTTCAGAGTTGGGTGTTGTGACACCCTCGGTACTTCAGTACAGCTACTCTCGCAGTTGGATGTGTTGTGAACCGTTAGTCGGTACTCTCAGAGTTGGGCTGTTGCTGTGAACCCGTTAGTCGCGCCTACTTTGCCCACGACCGACATTCCGCGCCAACATCCAGCCACATCCACCCGCCCCGCACGCACCCCCACCGCCCCGACTTTAAATCCAGAGTACGCCGCGCTGCACTCGTCGCACACCACGTTCCCTCACGCTCCCCTGGCCCTCACCACCTACACGAACGCCTTGGCGCCTGCTTTTGCCTCGCAACCCGTATCACGTCCCCAGCCTACACCTACACACGCACCAGTTGGGACGTCCCCATTGCTCGAACCCCCCCCCTCCTCAGTCCCGCCGCCCGGAGGATACTCCTGCATCACAGACGCTGCGCGTGCTCTCGCTGAACACACCGTTAGCTCGAGTAGGACAGTAATTCGCACCCATAGAGTATGGGGTGTTGTATGAAAACTGTTAGATCACAGTACCTCAGAAGTTATGGATTGTTGTGAACACCCGCTTAGCGTCAGTAAGCTCCAGGCAGAATATGCTGTTCTGACATAAGACCAAAGCCCAGCGGTAGCCAGAGCAGTAGACCAGACCAAACCAGACCAGTCCAAGTAGGCCAGACCTTGACCTGGCAGGAGGTCAAAACTAACAGACTACAGGCCACCAGCTGAGCGGGATGCTTTTTATACCTCACAAACCTTCTGTTACCTCTTTTCTCAACCTTTATCCCCAGGGGCGGCTTGGGACCAAAAATCGGCCCTGGCTTTTCTAACACACKGGCCCATTTTTGTTCCTTTAAGACCCCATTATCAGCCAGATAATTWGAATTTTACACAKAKAAAWAKAAAAAAKAAGTTAGACAGGCTCAYTYGCCCAAAACATGGACCAGCCAGGCCAGTCCACCTAGGGTGACCACATGTCCTGGATTGTGTGGGACAGCCCTGCATTTTGTCCCTTGGCTCGCAACCAAAAAATCATGTCCCACATTTTATTTTATCAAAAATATTCTGACACCACTAATTTACAAAAAAGGTCGATTTGATCTATATTTCAGTCAGGCATTCCAACGTGTCTCTTTWGCAGCAGAGAAAGAGGTGACGCGAGGTGCGGGATGTGYTACTGGTGATGTMAAACACTTCTCCAATCGTTGAGATCTGATATTCTGCGCAGAGCCAAGGCCGCTGACTTATGCCAAATGTCATATCGTCAACAAATCACGTGGTATAATGATTAGCTTGTTAGGTGCAGCGAATAAATCATGTAGGCTACACTGTCCCGCGAATGTCCCGCAAAATCATACATTTGTCCCGATTTGGGTATTTTAAATGCGGTCACCCTAATAAGTCCAACCCTACTTCGCCCATCCATTCTCTCCCCTTTCTCTCACCACTATGCTTTGTTAAATAGCAAGAGGCAGACATCTCATGGCTCCTTCCCTCTCAATGGCAAATGAATTAGGATTGCGTCCCAGATGGCGTCCTACTCCCCATGATCAAGGCCCATAGGCTGCCTATCAAAACTCCTGCCCTTAATTGCCAATTAACGACTAGCTCACGAGAGGATTCAAACTGTGTTCTAATCGTCTCAGTCCCACAATATAAGTACAATGACGTTTGTTTTTGAGTAGAATATGGCTTCTATTACGCACGGGGCTGCCACGGACCGCTGGCTATTCTTGAGCTTCACTTTACCAGGCAGGTTGACTGCTCTGCTGGCGAGTGGGATAGTTACAGTAACATGGGAGAGACGTGGCCAGCGCGCATTGCACCCCGGGCGGTTGAGACCTCGCACGAGCTTCGCCTGCCTTGACTTGCTTTGGCCCACAAATCTCTCTCTCTCTTCTCTCTCTCTCTCTCTCTCATCATCTTCTCTCTCTCTCTTCTCTCCTCGCTCGCTCTCTCTCTCTCTCTCTCTCTCTCTCTCTCTCTCCTCTCTCTCTCCTCTCTCTCTCTCTCTCTTTCTCTTCTCTCTCTCTCTCTCTCTCTCTCTCTCTCTCTCTCTCTCTACTCTCTCTCCACTCGCATCTGTTGTATGAGACTGAAAACACGCTCTCCCATGAGAACGAACAGACGTGGCTGTTAATTAAGAAAAGAAAACAATAAAAAGTAATAAAGATTGTACGGGGCCAATGAAAATATCCAGATATGGTTGAACAGAAGGGTTTGCCTCACACATAAAACCTCCACGTGTCCTCCAGATTAAAAAAATGCGCTAGTTGAGCTGAGTTTCCCGCCCTCAGCTACTGTTGCAGCCAGGCAGCAATCTCGCTATCATTGATTTGAAGCGGAATGAATGCTGACGCATCTCCACACTCAGCGAAGGAACAGCGCAGCACGTCGACGCGTCAACTGATGGACAGAGTGAAGCGTTAAAGTTATCCCGCGGGGCCCGGGGATCGTTGTTGTGGTGGGAAAAAAACCAACTGAGCCAGCAGTCACGGGAGCTAATTATTTGGATGCTATGCCCTTTTCGAAAGGAGGAGGACGAGAACTCGAGCGTTTTGATGGACTCTCGCTAATTTACTGGTAAGGGAGAACTGGAGACAGGTGACAACACCAGAGTTTGTGTTGTGACACCATCATGTGTCACGTTTGGGTTGAGGTAGCCCTATAGGACGCCGCGCCCTATATATGGCTACTAGGGTTGATGAAGTTAAAAAAAAAACATTAGCTTGTCTGTCACTTAGGCTACTAGTCTACTGTTGTTATGCCGAAAGGAGGACGAGGACGAGAGTTTGAGCGTTTTGATGGACTCTCGCTTATCTATTGGTAAGAGAGGACTGGTKGAGAGATGACCACAGAGTGGTGTGTTCATCACGTGTCACTTTGTGAAGAAGTTCAAAAACATAAGCTTGTCTGTCACCTACTAAGCTCTTTACTTTTGCTATGTCATCATGCGCTTTGGGCATGGTCTGGCTCGAGCCTTGTTCTCTGGCTGGTTTGGATTGGGACTATTCGTGACCGATATCACGCATGTGTTGATACTTTGAGAAACTGTTATGGGATTATTAAACATACCTGTTTTCAATGTTTTCACGGGAGTGTTGTTGCTCAGTGTGCTTCCTTCCCACTCTTGTTTTGAGCCACAGACATTTGGAGAGTTGCGTGCGTCAGCGGGTTTGTATGCCCGGCACTGATTTATAACGGTGCAGACATCAGGTGCTACACATGAAAGATATACATTATACAACGTTGTTACAGTTGGCTTAATATGGAGTTTCATTCTTTATTATGAATGCCGCTTCTATTTCTTTCCAATAACATTTTCGGGGACTCAGTAAACCTAATGAAATGTGGACAGCAATTGCGCATAATCGGGCTGTCCTATATCCAGATTTATCAACGGAAGCCCATGAGGATACTAACCATTGGGATGCGAGTCACACTATTGCTGAACAAATCCGACCCATATTCAGGCTACAATAGATAGTTATATAACGTGTCTCTGGCACTGCTGTGAGAACCCCTGCTACCCATCACGCATCTCCATGGCGCAGCGCGGGTAAGGCTTTCTCTTGGTGTCCATATGTGTCTTGGTAATGTAGCCTATACTGTGACTCCAGATAAACTAGATTACATGTTTTTGTATTTGTGCAACATGTGAGCGTTTGAGCAACCCTTCAAATGTACAGTTAGTAACCTCGAGGCAGACGCGATTGCACATGGATGTGTTTGTGCACAGTGTTTGTTTGGAGAGATGGAGAGAGAGAAATAGAGGTAGAGTAGAAAGAAAGAGATAGGGAATGGGAGATAATGGAAGAGTTGTAGAGAGAGAGGAAGAGGGAGAGGGAGAGGGGGAGGGGGAGGGTGTAGAGGTAGAGAGCAGGGTGCGTTGTGTTGCCTGCCCTGCCAGGGGAGGAGTCACTCTCTCTGCCTGGTGACTTGCAGCTAAATTTAGGAGCTGACAAGACAGGACAGGGTTGACAGTAGGACAGGGTTGACAGTAGGACAGGGTAGGCAAGGACCACTTAATAAACACAGGACCAGCCGTGGGAGGTACTATAGCAGCCTAACACACACACGCTGCTGTCCCCTGGATGACTCTGTCTGTTCTATCTGTCTCTCTCTCTGTCTCTCTCTCTCTCTCTCTGTCTCTCTGTCTGTCTATATGTCTACCTCTCAATCTCGCTTCTCAATCTCTCTTTGTTGACTGTTCTCTCCCTCTCCCTCCCTCTCTCTAACTCTGTTTCCCTATTTCTCTCTTCGATCCCTCTCTCTCACACACACAAACACTCCCTCCCTCAGGAGCGTTCACTCCCTCCCCGTGCGGCCACAGCACCACTCGTAGTCCATCAGCCATGTCCTCCGTCACCTACCTGAACTTGGGATTACTTTATAATGTACATGACCGGAGTGAAAGAGTTTAATCCACATACCCGGGAACTTGACCTGAGAATGTTCCCCGTGAGGATGACCAGTACCTGTCAGAACAGTAGACGGTAGGTGTTTGTTGTAATACCAGTACCTGGTCAGAACAGAACCAGGTAGGTGTTATGTTGTAATGACCAGTACCTGTCAGAACAGAACAGGTAGGTGTTATGTTGAATGACGTACCTTGTAATGACCAGTACCTGTCAGAACAGAACCAGGTAGGTGTTTGTTTAATGACCAGTACCTGT